>NW_027274106.1:0-134948 GCF_030028105.1 Mobula birostris
GCCTGTGTTTTCATACACATCTCATACCGTCCCCTATATCACTGTGTTTTCGCGCACCTCCCATAGCATCTCCTATATCGCTGTGCCTTCGTGCACCTCTCATACCTTCCCCTATATCACCGTGTTTTCATGCACATCTCATAACGTCCCCTATATTGCTGGGTTTTCACGCACCTCTCATAACTTCCCCTATATCGCTGTGTTTTCACACACCTCTCATGGTTTCCCGACTATCGCCGTGTATTCATGCACATCTCATACCGTCCCCTATATCGCTGTGCCTTGCGCACCTCTTATACCTTCCCCTATATCGCTGTCCTTTCGCGCACATCCCATAGATTCACCTTTATCGCTGTGTTATTGCTCACCTCTCATAGCTTCCCCTGTATCGCCGCGTTTTTGCTCACCTCTCATTGATTCCCCTATATCACTGTGTTTTCGCGCATATTCCATAGCATCCCCTATATTGCTGTGCCTTCGCATACCTCTCATAACTTCATCGATATCACCCTGTTTTCGTGCAACTCCCATTCCTTCACCTATATCGCCCTGTTTTCGCGCACCTCCCATTCCTTCACCTATATTGCTATTTTCGTGCACCTCTCATACATTCCCCTATATCGCTGTGTTTTCGCGCACCTCTCTTACCTTCCCCTATATCGCTGTGTTTTTGTGCTCCTCTCATACCTTCTCTAATATCGTTGCATTTTCATGCACATCTCATCACGTCCCCTATATCGCTGTGTATTCACGCACCTCCCATAGCTTCCCCTGTATTGCCGTGTTTTTGCTCACCTCTCATAACTTCCCCTATATCGCCCTGTTTTCGCGCACCTCCCATACTTTTCCGATATCGCTGTGTTTTCGTACTCCTCTCATACCTTCCCCTATATCGCCGTGTTTTTATGCACATCTCATAACGTCCCTTATATCGCTGTGTTTTCTCGCACCTCTGATGTCTTCCCCGATATCGCCGTGTATTCATGCACATCTCATACCGTCCCCTATATCGCTGTGTTTTCGCGCACCTCTCATACCTTCCCCCATATCGCTGTGTTTTCACGCACCTCTCTTAACTTCTCCTATATCGCTGTGATTTTGCACACCTCTCATACCTTTCCCTATATCGCTGTGTTTTCAGGCACCTCTCATGGCTTCCCCAATATCGCCGTGTATTCATGCACATCTCATACCGTCCCCTATATCGCTGTGTTTTTTGCGCACCTCCCCTAACTTCGCCTACATCGCTGCTTTCGCGCACATCCCATAGCTTCACATTGATCGATGTGTTATTGCTCACCTCTCATAGCTTGCCCTACATCGCCGTGTTTTTACGCACCTTGCATGTCTTAACCTATATCGCTATGTTTTCGCTCCTATCATTACATCCCCTATATCGCTGTGTTTTCACGCACCTCTGATACATTCTCCTGTATTGCCATGTTTTCGCGCACCTCTTACAATTTCCCCTATACCGCCGTGTTCTCACACACCTCTCATACCTTCCCCTATAACACTGTTTTTTTGCGCGTGTCCCATAGCGTCCCTTATATCGCTGTGTCTTCACGCACCTCTGATAACTTCTCCTATATCGCTGTATTTTTGAGCAGTTCTTATACCTTCACCTATATTGCCGTGTTTTCATGCACATCTCATAATGTCCCCTATATCGCTGCGTATTCGCGCACCTCCCATAGCATCCCTTATATTGCTGTGTCTTCGCGCACCTCTCTTACCTTCCCCTATATCGCCCAGCTTTCGCGCACCTTCCATACCTTTCCCTATATTGCTGTGTTTTCATGCACCTCTCATACCTCCCACTATATCGATGTGTTTTCACGCACCTCTCATAATTTCTCCTTTTTCGCCGTATTTTTGCACACCACTCATGGCTTCCCCAATATCGCCGTGTTTTCATGCACATCTCTTAACGTCCCATATATCGCTGTGTATTCGCGCACCTGCCATAGCATCCCCTATATCGCTGTGACTTCGCGCACCTCTCATACCTTCCCCTATGTTGCCCTGTCTTCGCACTCCTCCCATAGCGTTACCTATATCGCTGTATTTTCGCACACCTCTCATGGTTTCCCGTCTATCGCCGTGTATTCATGCACATCTCAAACCGTCCCATATATCGCTGTGCTTTTGCGCACCTCTCACACCCTCCCCTATATCGCTGTGTTTTCGTGCACCTCTCATACCTTCACCAATATCGTTGCATTTTCATGCACATCTCATCACGTCCCCTATATCGCTGTGTATTCACGCACCTCCCATAGCATCCCCTATATCGCTGCGCATTCGCACACCCCTCATACCTTCCCCTACATCGCCCTGTTTTAGCACACATCCCATTCCTTCACCTATATCGCCCTATTTTCGCGCACCTCCCATTCCTTCACCTATATCGCTGTTTTCATGTACCTCTCATACCTTCCCCTATATCGCTGTGTTTTCGTGCACCTCTCATACCTTCCCCTATATCGCTGTGTTTTCACACACCTCTCATAACTTCTCCTATATCGCTGTGTTTTTGTGCACCTCTCATACCTTCCCTAATATCGCTGCGTTTTCATGCACATCTCATCACGTCCCCATACCGCTGTATATTCACGCACCTCCCATAGCATCCCCTATATCGCTGTGCCTTCGTGCACCTCTCATACCTTCCCCTATATCGCCCTGTTTTTGCGCACCTCCTACACCTTCCCTTATATCGCTGCATTTTCGTGTACCTCTCATACCTCCCCCTATGTCGTTGTGTTTTCACGCACCTCTCATAAGTTCTCCTATATTTCTGTATTTTTGCGCACCTCTCATAACTTCCCCTATATCGCCGTGATTTTATGCACATCTCATAACGTCCCCTATATCGCTGTGTATTCGTGCACCTCCCATACTTTCCCCTATATCGCTGTGTTTTCGCACACCTCTCATAACTTCTCCTATATCGCTGTGTTTTTGTGCACCTCTCATACCTTCCCTAATACCGTTGCGTTTTCATGCACATCTCATCACGTCCCCTATATCGCTGTGTATTCACGCACCTCCCATAGTATCCCCTATATCGCTGTGCCTTGCGCACCTCTCATAGCTTCCCCTATATCGTTGTCTTTTCGCGCACATCCCATAGATTCACCTTTATCGCTGTGTAATTGCTCACCTCTCATAGCTTCCCCTATATCGCCATGTTTTTATGCACATCTCATACCGTCTCCTATATCGCTGTGTTTTTGCGCATCTCCCATAGCATACCCTATATCGCTGTGCATTCGTTCACCTCTCATACATTCCCCTATATCGCCCTGTTTTCACGCATCTCCTATACCTTCCCTTATATCACTGCGTTTTCGTGCACCTTTCATATCTTCCCCTATATCGCTGTGCTTTCGCACACTTCTCATAACTTCTCCTATATCGCTGTGTTTTTGTGTACCTCTCATACCTTCCCTAATATCACTGCGTTTTCATGCACATCTCATCACGTCCACTATATCGCTGTGTATTCACGCACCTCTCTTAACTTCTCCTATATCGCTGTGTTTTTGCACACCTCTCATACCTTCCCCTATATCGCTGTGTTTTCAGGCACCTCTCATGGCTTCCCCAATATCGCCGTGTATTCATGCACATCTCATACCGGATCCTATATCGCTGTGTTTTCGCGCACCTCCCATAGCTTCGCCTACATCGCTGTTTTCGCGCACATCCCATAGCTTCACATTGATCGATGTGTTATTGCTCACCTCTCATAGCTTGCCCTACATCGCCGTGTTTTTACGCACCTCGCATGTCTTAACCTATATCGCTATGTTTTCGCTCCTATCATTACATCCCCTATATCGCTGTGTTTTCACGCACCTCTGATACATTCTCCTGTATTGCCATGTTTTCGCGCACCTCTTTCAATTTCCCCTATACCGCCGTGTTCTCACACACCTCTCATACCTTCCCCTATAACACTGTTTTTTTGCGCGTGTCCCATAGCGTCCCTTATATCGCTGTGTCTTCACGCACCTCTGATAACTTCTCCTATATCGCTGTATTTTTGAGCAGCTCTTATACCTTCACCTATATTGCCGTGTTTTCATGCACATCTCATAATGTCCCCTATATCGCTGCGTATTCGCGCACCTCCCATAGCATCCCTTATATTGCTGTGTCTTCGCGCACCTCTCTTACCTTCCCCTATATCGCCCAGCTTTCGCGCACCTTCCATACCTTTCCCTATATTGCTGTGTTTTCATGCACCTCTCATACCTCCCACTATATCGATGTGTTTTCACGCACCTCTCATAATTTCTCCTTTTTCGCCGTATTTTTGCACACCACTCATGGCTTCCCCAATATCGCCGTGTTTTCATGCACATCTCTTAACGTCCCATATATCGCTGTGTATTCGCGCACCTGCCATAGCATCCCCTATATCGCTGTGACTTCGCGCACCTCTCATACCTTCCCCTATGTTGCCCTGTCTTCGCACTCCTCCCATAGCGTTACCTATATCGCTGTATTTTCGCACACCTCTCATGGTTTCCCGTCTATCGCCGTGTATTCATGCACATCTCAAACCGTCCCATATATCGCTGTGCTTTTGCGCACCTCTCACACCCTCCCCTATATCGCTGTGTTTTCGTGCACCTCTCGTACCTTCACCAATTTCGTTGCATTTTCATGCACATCTCATCACGTCCCCTATATCGCTGTGTATTCACGCACCTCCCATAGCATCCCCTATATCGCTGCGCATTCGCACACCTCTCATACCTTCCCCTACATCGCCCTGTTTTAGCACACATCCCATTCCTTCACCTATATCGCCCTATTTTCGCGCACCTCCCATTCCTTCACCTATATCGCTGTTTTCATGTACCTCTCATACCTTCCCCTATATCGCTGTGTTTTCGTGCACCTCTCATACCTTCCCCTATATCGCTGTGTTTTCACACACCTCTCATAACTTCTCCTATATCGCTGTGTTTTTGTGCACCTCTCATACCTTCCCTAATATCGCTGCGTTTTCATGCACATCTCATCACGTCCCCATACCGCTGTATATTCACGCACCTCCCATAGCATCCCCTATATCGCTGTGCCTTCGTGCACCTCTCATACCTTCCCCTATATCGCCCTGTTTTTGCGCACCTCCTACACCTTCCCTTATATCGCTGCATTTTCGTGTACCTCTCATACCTCCCCCTATGTCGTTGTGTTTTCACGCACCTCTCATAAGTTCTCCTATATTTCTGTATTTTTGCGCACCTCTCATAACTTCCCCTATATCGCCGTGATTTTATGCACATCTCATAACGTCCCCTATATCGCTGTGTATTCGTGCACCTCCCATACCTTCCCCTATATCGCTGTGTTTTCGCACACCTCTCATAACTTCTCCTATATCGCTGTGTTTTTGTGCACCTCTCATACCTTCCCTAATACCGTTGCGTTTTCATGCACATCTCATCACGTCCCCTATATCGCTGTGTATTCACGCACCTCCCATAGTATCCCCTATATCGCTGTGCCTTGCGCACCTCTCATAGCTTCCCCTATATCGTTGTCTTTTCGCGCACATCCCATAGATTCACCTTTATCGCTGTGTAATTGCTCACCTCTCATAGCTTCCCCTATATCGCCATGTTTTTATGCACATCTCATACCGTCTCCTATATCGCTGTGTTTTTGCGCATCTCCCATAGCATACCCTATATCGCTGTGCATTCGTTCACCTCTCATACATTCCCCTATATCGCCCTGTTTTCACGCATCTCCTATATCTTCCCTTATATCACTGCGTTTTCGTGCACCTTTCATATCTTCACCTATATCGCTGTGCTTTCGCACACTTCTCATAACTTCTCCTATATCGCTGTGTTTTTGTGTACCTCTCATACCTTCCCTAATATCACTGCGTTTTCATGCACATCTCATCACGTCCACTATATCGCTGTGTATTCACGCACCTCTCTTAACTTCTCCTATATCGCTGTGTTTTTGCACACCTCTCATACCTTCCCCTATATCGCTGTGTTTTCAGGCACCTCTCATGGCTTCCCCAATATCGCCGTGTATTCATGCACATCTCATACCGGATCCTATATCGCTGTGTTTTCGCGCACCTCCCATAGCTTCGCCTACATCGCTGTTTTCGCGCACATCCCATAGCTTCACCTTGATCTCTGTGTTATTGCTCACCCTTCATAGCTTACCCTATATCGCCGTGTTTTCGCGCACCTCGCATGTCTTCATCTATATCGCTATGTTTTCGCTCCTATCATTACTTCCCCTATATCGCTGTGTTTTCTCGCACCTCTGATACATTCTCCTGTATTGCCATGTTTTCGCGCACCTCTTACAATTTCCCCTATATCGCCGTGTTCTCGCACACCTCTCATACCTTCCCCTATATCATTGTTTTTTTGCGCATGTCCCATAGCGTCCCCTATATCGCTGTCTTTTCTCGCACCTCTCATACTTTCCCCTGCATCGCCGTGGTTTCGCGCACATCCCATAGGTTCCACTATATTGCCCTGTTTTTGTGCACCTCTCATGTTTTCCCCTATATCACGGTGTTTTTGCGCACCTCTCATAGCATCCCCAATATCGCTGTGCCTTCGCACACCCCTCATAACTTCCCCTATATCGCCCTGTTTTCGCACACCTCCCATACCTTCCCCAATATCGCTGTGTTTTCGTGCACCTCTCATAACTTCTCCTATATCACTGTATTTTTGCGCAGCTCTTATACCTTCCCCTATATTGCCGTGTTTTCATGCACATCTCATAACGTCCCCTATATCGCTGTGTATTCGCGCACCTCCCATAGCATCCCTTGTATTGCTGTGCCTTCGCGCACCTCTCATACCTTCCTGTATATCGCCCTGTTTTCGCGCACCTCTCATGTATTCCACTACATCGCTGTGTTTTCTGGCACCTCTGATGCATTCCCCTGTAACGCCAAGTTTTCGCGCACGTCTCATAATTTCTGCTATATCGCCGTGTTTACGCGCACCTCTCATACCTCCCCCTATATAGCCATGTTTTTATGCACATCTCATACCGTCTCCTATATCGCTGTTTTCTCGCGCACCTCCCATAGCATCCCCTATATCGCTGTGCCTTCATGCACCTCTCATAACTTCCACTAAATCGCCCGGTTTTCGCGCACCTCCTATACCTTCCTTTATATCGCTGCGTTTTCGTTCACCTCTCATACCTTCCCCTATAACGCTGTGTTTTCATGCACATCTCATAACGTCCCCAATTTCGCTGTGTATTCGTGCACCTCCCATAACATCCCCTATATCGCTGTGCCTTCGTGCACCTCTCATACCTTCCCCTATATCGCCGTGTTTTCATGCACATCTCATAACGTCCCCTACATTGCTGGGTTTTCACGCACCTCTCATAACTTCCCCTATATCACCCTGCTTTCGAGCACCTCCCATACATTCCCCTATATCGCTGTGTTTTCGTGTACCTCTCATGCCTCCCACTATATTGCTGTGTTTTCACGCACCTCTAATAACTTCTCCTATATTGCTGTATTATTGCACACCTCTCATAACTTCCCCTATATCGCCATGTTTCCGTGCACCTCTCATACCTTCTCTATATCGCTGTGTTTTCACACACCTCTCATAACTTCCCCTATATCGCTGTGTTTTTGTGCACCTCTCATAAATTGCCTAATATCGCTGCGTTTTCATGCACATCTCATCACGTCCCCTATATCGCTGTGTATTCAGGCACCTCCCATGGCATCTCCTGTATCGCTGTGCCTTGCGCACCTCTTATAGCTTCCCCTATATCGCTGTCATTTCGCGCACATCCCATAGATTCACCTTTTTCGCTGTGTTATTGCTCACCTCTCATAGCTTCCCCTGTATCGCCGTGTTTTTGTTCACCTCTCATAGCTTCCCCCATATCGCCGTGTTTTTGCGCACCTCTCATGTCTTCACCTAGATCGCTATGTTTTCGCTCCTCTCAATACTTCCCCTATATCGCTGTTTCCTCGCACATCTGATACATTCTCCCGTATAGCCGTGTTTTCGCACACCTGACATAATTTCCCCTATATCGCCGTGTTCTCGCACGCCTCTCATACCTTCCCCTATATCACTGTGTTTTCGCGAACGTCCCATTGCATCCCCTATATCGCTGTGTTTTCGCGCACCTCTCATACATTCCCCTATATCACCCTGTTTTCGTGCACATCCCATAGCTTCCACTCTATTGCCCTGTTTTCGCGCACCTCTCATGTATTCCACTACATCGCTCTGTTTTCTGGCACCTCTGATGCATTCCCTTGTAATGCCAAGTTTTCGCGCACCTCTCATACTTTCCCCTATATCGCCGTGTTAACGCGCACCTCTCATACCTCCCCCTATATCGCCACGTTTTTATGCACATCTCATCCCGTCTCCTATATCGCTGTGTTTTTGCGCACCTACCATAGCATCCCCTATATCGAATGTGCCTTTGTGCACCTCTGATACATTCCCCTATATCGCCCTGTTTTCGCACACCTCCTATACCTTCCCTTATAAAGCTGCATTTTCGTGCACCTCTCATAACATCCCCTGTATCGCCGCGTTTTCATGCACATCTCATAACGTCCCCTATATCACCCTGCTTTCGAGCACATCCCATACCTTCCACTATATCGCTGTGTTTTCGTGTACCTCTCATACCTCCCCCTATATCGCTGTGTTTTCACGCACCTCTAATAACTTCTGCTATATTGCTGTATTATTGCGCACCTCTCATAACTTCCCCAATGTTGCCGTGTTTTTATGCACATCTCATAATGTCCCCTATATCGCTGTGTATTCGTGCACCTCCCATACCTTCCCCTATATCGCTGTGTTTTCGTGCACCTTTCATACCTTCCCTTATATCGCTGTGTTTTCGCACACCTCTCATAACTTTTCCTATATCGCTGTGTTTTTGTGCACCTCTCGTACCTTCCCTAATATAGCTGCGTTTTCATGCACATCTCATCACGTTCCCTATATCGCTGTGTATTCACGCACCTCCCATAGCATCCCCTATATCGCTGTGCCTTGCGCACCTCTCATAGATTCCCCTATATCGCTGTCTTTTCGCGCTCATCCCATTGATTCACCTTTATCGCTGTGTTATTGCTCACCTCTCATAGCTTCCCCTGTATCACCGTGTTTTTGCTCACCTCTCATAGCTTCCCCCATATCGCCGTGTTTTCGCGCACCTCTCATGTCTTCACCTAGATCGCTATGTTTTCGCTCCTCTCAGTACTTCCCCTATATCGCTGTGTTTTCTCGCACATCTGATACCTCCCCCTATATCGCCGTGTTTTTATACACATCTCATACCGTCCCCTATATTACTGTGTTTACACGCACCTCCCATAGCATCCCCTATATCGCTCTGCCTTCGTGCACCTCTCATACCTTCCCCTATATCACCCTGTTTTCGCGCACCTCCTATACCTTCCCTTGTATCGCTGCGTTTTCGTGCACCTCTCAGACCTTCCCCTATATCGCTGTGTTTTCATGCACATCTCATAACGTCCCCTATTTCACTGTGTATTCGTGCACCTCCCATAACATTCCCTATATCGCTGTGCCTTCGCGCACCTCTCATACCTTCCCCTATATCGCCGTGTTTTCACGCACATCTCATAATCTCCCCTATATCGCTGGGTTTCCACGCATCTCTCATAACGTCCCCTATATCGCCCTGTTTTCGCGCTCCTCTCATACCTTCCCCTATATCACTGTGTTTTCACGCACCTCTCATAACTTTCCCTATATCGCTGTGTTTTTGAACACCTCTCATTGTTTCCCGTCTATCGCCGTGTATTCATGCACATCTCATACCGTCCCCTATATCGCTGTGTTTTTGTGCACCTCTCATATCTTCCCTAATATCGCTGCGTTTTCATGCACATCTCATCACGTTCCCTATATCGCTGTGTATTCACGCACCTCCCATAACATCCCCTATATCGCTGTGCCTTGCGCACCTCTCATAGCTTCCCCTATATCGATGTCTTTTCGCGCTCATCCCATAGATTCACCTTTATCGCTGTGTTATTGCTCACCTCTCATAGCTTCCCCTGTATCGCCGTGTTTTTGCTCACCTATCCTAGCTTCCCCCATATCACCGTGTTTTCGCGCACCTCTCATGTCTTCCCCTATATCGCTGTGTTTTCTCGCACATCTGATGCATTCGCCTGTAACGCCAAGTTTTCGCGCCCCTCTCATACTTTCCCCTATATCGCCGTGTTTTCGCACACCTCTCATAGCTTCCCATATATCGCCGTGTTTTCATACACATCTCATACCGTCCCCTATATCACTGTGTTTTCGCGCACCTCCCATAGCATCCCCTAAATCCCTGTGCCTTCATGTACCTCTCATACCTTTCCGTATATCGCCGTGTTTTCATGCACATCTCATAACGTCCCCTATATTGCCGTACTTTTGCTCACCTCTCATAACTTCCTCTATATCGCCCTGTTTTCGCACACCTCTCATAACTTCCCCTATATCGCTGTGTTTTCGCACAACTCTCATGGTTTCCTGACTATCGCCGTGTATTCATGCACATCTCGTACCGTCCCCTATAACGCTGTCTTTTCACACATCTCTCATACCTTTCCCTATATCTCTGTCTTTTCGCGCACATCGCATAGATTCACCTTTATCGCTGTGTTATTGCTCACCTCTCATAGCTTCCCCTACATCGCCGTGTTTTTGCACACCTCTCATAACTTCTCCTATATCGCCGTATTGTTATGCACATCTAATAACTTCCTCTATATCGCTGTGTATTCGCGCACCTCCGATAGCATCCCCTATTTCGCTGCGCCTTCGCGCACCTCTCATATCTTACCCTATATCGCCCTGTTTTCGTACTCCTCACATTCATTCACCTATATCGCCCTGTTTTCGCGCACCTGCCATTCCTTCACCTATATCGCTGTTTTCGTGCACCTCTCATACCTTCCCTATATCGCTGTGTTTTCACACACCTCTCATAACTTCTCCTATATCGCAGTGTTTTTGTGCACCTCTCATAACTTCCCTAATATCGCTGCGTTTTCATGCACATCTCATCACGTCCCCTATATCGCTGTGCCTTGCGCACCTCTCATTCCTTCCCCTAAATCGCTGTCTTTTTGCGCACATCCCATAGATTCACTATTGCTGTGTTATTGCTCACCTCTCATAGCTTCCCCTATATTGCCGTGTTTTCGCGCACCTCTCATACCTTCCCCTATATCGCTGACTTTTCGTGCATATCCCATAGATTCACCTTTATTGCTGTGTTATTGTTCATCTGTCATAGCTTCCCCTGTATCGCCGTGTTTTTGCGTACCTCTCATAACTTCCCCTATATCGCCGTGTTGTTATGCACATCTCATAACGTCCCCTACATCGCTGTGTATTCGCGGACCTCCCATAGCATCCCCTATATCGCTGTGCCTTCGCGCCCCTCTCATAGCTTCCCTATATCGCCGTGTTTTCGTGCACCCCTCATGTCGTCACCAAGGTTGCTATGTTTTCACTGCTCTCAATACTTCCCCTATATCGCTGTGTTTTCTCGCACATCTGATACATTCTCCCGTATCGTCGTGTTTTCGCGCACCTCTCATAATTTTACCTATATCGCCGTGTTTTCGCTCACCTCTCATAATTTCCCCTATATCGCCGTGTTCTCGCACATCTCTCATACCATCCCCTATATCACTGTGTTTTCGCGCACATCCCATAGCGTCCCCTATATCACTGTGTTTTCTCGCATCTCTGATGCATTTCACTGTATCGCCCTGTTTTCGCGCACCTCTCATGTATGCCACTACATCGCTGTGTTTTAGCTCACCTCTCATACCTCCCCCTATATTGCCGTATTTTTATGCACATCTCATAACGTCCCCTATATTACTGTGTTTTCGTGCACCTCTCATACCTCCCCCCAATATCGCTGTGTTTTCACGCACCTCTCATAACTTCTCCCATATCGCTGTATATTTGTGCACCTCTCGTGGCTTCCCCAATATCGCCGTGTTTTCATGCACGTCTGTTAATGTCCCTATATCGCTGGGTATTCGCGCACCTCCCATAGCGTCCCCTATATCGCTGTGCTGTCGCTCACCTCTCATATCTTCCCCTATATCGCCCTGTTTTCGCACACCTCCCATACCTTCCCTATATCGGTGTCTTTTCACACACCTCTCATGGCTTCCCCAATATCGCTGTGTTTTCACGCAATTCTCATGTCTTCACCTATATCGCTGTGTTTCCGCTCCTCTCATTACTTCCCCTATATCGCTCTGTGTTCTCGCACCTCTGATACATTCCCCTGTATCGCTGTGTTCTCGCACACCTCTCATATCTTCCCCTATATCGCTGTGTTTTCGCACACGTCCAATAGCGTCTCCTATATCGCTGTGTTTTCGCGCACCTCTCATACACACCCCTATATCGCCCTGTTTTCGCGCACATCCCATAGCATCCCCTATATTGCTGTGTTTTCACACACCTCTCATAACTTCTCCTATATCATTGTGTTTTTGTGCACCTCTCATACCTTCCCTAATATCGCTGAGTTTTCATGCACATCTCATCACATCCCCTATATCGCTGTATATTCACACACCTCCCATCGCATCCCCTATATCGCTGTGCCTTGCGCACCTCTCATAGCTTCCCCTATATTGCTGTCTTTTCGCGCACATCTCCATAGATTCAGCTTTATCGCTGTGTTATTGCTCCCCTCTCATAGCTTCCCTGCATCGCCGTGTTTTTGCTCACCTGTCATGTCTTCACCTAGATCACTGTGTTTTCGCTCCTCTCAATACTTGCCCTATATCGCTGTGTTTTCGCGCACAATTGATACATTCTCCCGTATCGCCGTGTTTTCGCACACCTCTCATAATTTCCCCAATATCGCCGTGTTCTTGCACACCTCTCATACCTTCCCCTATATCGCTGTGTTTTCGCGCACCTCTCATACCTTCCCCTATATCGCCCTGTTTCGCGCACATCCCATACCTTCCACTATATTGCCCTGTTTTCGCGCACCTCTCATGTCTTCCACTACATCGCTGTGTTTTCTGGCACCTCTGATGCATTCCCATGTAACGCCAAGTTTTCGCGCACCTCTCATACTTTCCCCTATATTGCAGTGTTTACGCGCACCTCTCATACCTCCCCGTATATCGCCATGTATTTATGCACATCTCATACCGTCTCCTATATCGCTGTGTTTTTGCGCACCTCCCATAGCATCCCTATATCGCTGTGCCTTCATGCACCTCTCATAACTTCCACTAAATCGCCCGGTTTTCGCGCACCTCCTATACCTTCCTTTTATATCGCTGCGTTTTCGTTCACCTCTCATACCTTCCCTATAACGCTGTGTTTTTCATGCACATCTCATAACGTCCCCAATTTCGCTGTGTATTCGTGCACCTCCCATAACATCCCCTATATCGCTGTGCCTTCGTGCACCTCTCATACCTTCCCCTATTCGCCGTGTTTTCATGCACATCTCATAACGTCCCCTACATTGCTGGGTTTTCACGCACCTCTCATAACTTCCCCTATATCACCCTGCTTTCGAGCACCTCCCATACATTCCCCTATATCGCTGTGTTTTCGTTGTACCTCTCATGCCTCCCACTATATTGCTGTGTTTTCACGCACCTCTAATAACTTCTCCTATATTGCTGTATTATTGCACACCTCTCATAACTTCCCCTATATCGCCATGTTTCCGTGCACCTCTCATACCTTCTCTATATCGCTGTGTTTTTCACACACCTCTCATAACTTCCCCTATATCGCTGTGTTTTTTGTGCACCTCTCATAAATTGCCTAATATCGCTGCGTTTTCATGCACATCTCATCACGTCCCCTATATCGCTGTGTATTCAGGCACCTCCCATGGCATCTCCTGTATCGCTGTGCCTTGCGCACCTCTTATAGCTTCCCCTATATCGCTGTCATTTCGCGCACATCCCATAGATTCACCTTTTTCGCTGTGTTATTGCTCACCTCTCATAGCTTCCCCTGTATCGCCGTGTTTTTGTTCACCTCTCATAGCTTCCCCCATATCGCCGTGTTTTTGCGCACCTCTCATGTCTTCACCTAGATCGCTATGTTTTCGCTCCTCTCAATACTTCCCCTATATCGCTGTTTCCTCGCACATCTGATACATTCTCCCGTATAGCCGTGTTTTCGCACACCTGACATAATTTCCCCTATATCGCCGTGTTCTCGCACGCCTCTCATACCTTCCCCTATATCACTGTGTTTTCGCGAACGTCCCATTGCATCCCCTATATCGCTGTGTTTTCGCGCACCTCTCATACATTCCCCTATATCACCCTGTTTTCGTGCACATCCCATAGCTTCCACTCTATTGCCCTGTTTTCGCGCACCTCTCATGTATTCCACTACATCGCTCTGTTTTCTGGCACCTCTGATGCATTCCCTTGTAATGCCAAGTTTTCGCGCACCTCTCATACTTTCCCCTATATCGCCGTGTTAACGCGCACCTCTCATACCTCCCCCTATATCGCCACGTTTTTATGCACATCTCATCCCGTCTCCTATATCGCTGTGTTTTTGCGCACCTACCATAGCATCCCCTATATCGAATGTGCCTTTGTGCACCTCTGATACATTCCCCTATATCGCCCTGTTTTCGCACACCTCCTATACCTTCCCTTATAAAGCTGCATTTTCGTGCACCTCTCATAACATCCCCTGTATCGCCGCGTTTTCATGCACATCTCATAACGTCCCCTATATCACCCTGCTTTCGAGCACATCCCATACCTTCCACTATATCGCTGTGTTTTCGTGTACCTCTCATACCTCCCCCTATATCGCTGTGTTTTCACGCACCTCTAATAACTTCTGCTATATTGCTGTATTATTGCGCACCTCTCATAACTTCCCCAATGTTGCCGTGTTTTTATGCACATCTCATAATGTCCCCTATATCGCTGTGTATTCGTGCACCTCCCATACCTTCCCCTATATCGCTGTGTTTTCGTGCACCTTTCATACCTTCCCTTATATCGCTGTGTTTTCGCACACCTCTCATAACTTTTCCTATATCGCTGTGTTTTTGTGCACCTCTCGTACCTTCCCTAATATAGCTGCGTTTTCATGCACATCTCATCACGTTCCCTATATCGCTGTGTATTCACGCACCTCCCATAGCATCCCCTATATCGCTGTGCCTTGCGCACCTCTCATAGATTCCCCTATATCGCTGTCTTTTCGCGCTCATCCCATTGATTCACCTTTATCGCTGTGTTATTGCTCACCTCTCATAGCTTCCCCTGTATCGCCGTGTTTTTGCTCACCTCTCATAGCTTCCCCCATATCGCCGTGTTTTCGCGCACCTCTCATGTCTTCACCTAGATCGCTATGTTTTCGCTCCTCTCAGTACTTCCCCTATATCGCTGTGTTTTCTCGCACATCTGATACCTCCCCCTATATCGCCGTGTTTTTATACACATCTCATACCGTCCCCTATATTACTGTGTTTACACGCACCTCCCATAGCATCCCCTATATCGCTCTGCCTTCGTGCACCTCTCATACCTTCCCCTATATCACCCTGTTTTCGCGCACCTCCTATACCTTCCCTTGTATCGCTGCGTTTTCGTGCACCTCTCAGACCTTCCCCTATATCGCTGTGTTTTCATGCACATCTCATAACGTCCCCTATTTCACTGTGTATTCGTGCACCTCCCATAACATTCCCTATATCGCTGTGCCTTCGCGCACCTCTCATACCTTCCCCTATATCGCCGTGTTTTCACGCACATCTCATAATCTCCCCTATATCGCTGGGTTTCCACGCATCTCTCATAACGTCCCCTATATCGCCCTGTTTTCGCGCTCCTCTCATACCTTCCCCTATATCACTGTGTTTTCACGCACCTCTCATAACTTTCCCTATATCGCTGTGTTTTTGAACACCTCTCATTGTTTCCCGTCTATCGCCGTGTATTCATGCACATCTCATACCGTCCCCTATATCGCTGTGTTTTTGTGCACCTCTCATATCTTCCCTAATATCGCTGCGTTTTCATGCACATCTCATCACGTTCCCTATATCGCTGTGTATTCACGCACCTCCCATAACATCCCCTATATCGCTGTGCCTTGCGCACCTCTCATAGCTTCCCCTATATCGATGTCTTTTCGCGCTCATCCCATAGATTCACCTTTATCGCTGTGTTATTGCTCACCTCTCATAGCTTCCCCTGTATCGCCGTGTTTTTGCTCACCTATCCTAGCTTCCCCCATATCACCGTGTTTTCGCGCACCTCTCATGTCTTCCCCTATATCGCTGTGTTTTCTCGCACATCTGATGCATTCGCCTGTAACGCCAAGTTTTCGCGCCCCTCTCATACTTTCCCCTATATCGCCGTGTTTTCGCACACCTCTCATAGCTTCCCATATATCGCCGTGTTTTCATACACATCTCATACCGTCCCCTATATCACTGTGTTTTCGCGCACCTCCCATAGCATCCCCTAAATCCCTGTGCCTTCATGTACCTCTCATACCTTTCCGTATATCGCCGTGTTTTCATGCACATCTCATAACGTCCCCTATATTGCCGTACTTTTGCTCACCTCTCATAACTTCCTCTATATCGCCCTGTTTTCGCACACCTCTCATAACTTCCCCTATATCGCTGTGTTTTCGCACAACTCTCATGGTTTCCTGACTATCGCCGTGTATTCATGCACATCTCGTACCGTCCCCTATAACGCTGTCTTTTCACACATCTCTCATACCTTTCCCTATATCTCTGTCTTTTCGCGCACATCGCATAGATTCACCTTTATCGCTGTGTTATTGCTCACCTCTCATAGCTTCCCCTACATCGCCGTGTTTTTGCACACCTCTCATAACTTCTCCTATATCGCCGTATTGTTATGCACATCTAATAACTTCCTCTATATCGCTGTGTATTCGCGCACCTCCGATAGCATCCCCTATTTCGCTGCGCCTTCGCGCACCTCTCATATCTTACCCTATATCGCCCTGTTTTCGTACTCCTCACATTCATTCACCTATATCGCCCTGTTTTCGCGCACCTGCCATTCCTTCACCTATATCGCTGTTTTCGTGCACCTCTCATACCTTCCCTATATCGCTGTGTTTTCACACACCTCTCATAACTTCTCCTATATCGCAGTGTTTTTGTGCACCTCTCATAACTTCCCTAATATCGCTGCGTTTTCATGCACATCTCATCACGTCCCCTATATCGCTGTGCCTTGCGCACCTCTCATTCCTTCCCCTATATCGCTGACTTTTCGTGCATATCCCATAGATTCACCTTTATTGCTGTGTTATTGTTCATCTGTCATAGCTTCCCCTGTATCGCCGTGTTTTTGCGTACCTCTCATAACTTCCCCTATATCGCCGTGTTGTTATGCACATCTCATAACGTCCCCTACATCGCTGTGTATTCGCGGACCTCCCATAGCATCCCCTATATCGCTGTGCCTTCGCGCCCCTCTCATAGCTTCCCTATATCGCCGTGTTTTCGTGCACCCCTCATGTCGTCACCAAGGTTGCTATGTTTTCACTGCTCTCAATACTTCCCCTATATCGCTGTGTTTTCTCGCACATCTGATACATTCTCCCGTATCGTCGTGTTTTCGCGCACCTCTCATAATTTTACCTATATCGCCGTGTTTTCGCTCACCTCTCATAATTTCCCCTATATCGCCGTGTTCTCGCACATCTCTCATACCATCCCCTATATCACTGTGTTTTCGCGCACATCCCATAGCGTCCCCTATATCACTGTGTTTTCTCGCATCTCTGATGCATTTCACTGTATCGCCCTGTTTTCGCGCACCTCTCATGTATGCCACTACATCGCTGTGTTTTAGCTCACCTCTCATACCTCCCCCTATATTGCCGTATTTTTATGCACATCTCATAACGTCCCCTATATTACTGTGTTTTCGTGCACCTCTCATACCTCCCCCAATATCGCTGTGTTTTCACGCACCTCTCATAACTTCTCCCATATCGCTGTATATTTGTGCACCTCTCGTGGCTTCCCCAATATCGCCGTGTTTTCATGCACGTCTGTTAATGTCCCCTATATCGCTGGGTATTCGCGCACCTCCCATAGCGTCCCCTATATCGCTGTGCTGTCGCTCACCTCTCATATCTTCCCCTATATCGCCCTGTTTTCGCACACCTCCCATACCTTCCCCTATATCGGTGTCTTTTCACACACCTCTCATGGCTTCCCCAATATCGCTGTGTTTTCACGCAATTCTCATGTCTTCACCTATATCGCTGTGTTTCCGCTCCTCTCATTACTTCCCCTATATCGCTCTGTGTTCTCGCACCTCTGATACATTCCCCTGTATCGCTGTGTTCTCGCACACCTCTCATATCTTCCCCTATATCGCTGTGTTTTCGCACACGTCCAATAGCGTCTCCTATATCGCTGTGTTTTCGCGCACCTCTCATACACACCCCTATATCGCCCTGTTTTCGCGCACATCCCATAGCATCCCCTATATTGCTGTGTTTTCACACACCTCTCATAACTTCTCCTATATCATTGTGTTTTTGTGCACCTCTCATACCTTCCCTAATATCGCTGAGTTTTCATGCACATCTCATCACATCCCCTATATCGCTGTATATTCACACACCTCCCATCGCATCCCCTATATCGCTGTGCCTTGCGCACCTCTCATAGCTTCCCCTATATTGCTGTCTTTTCGCGCACATCTCCATAGATTCAGCTTTATCGCTGTGTTATTGCTCCCCTCTCATAGCTTCCCCTGCATCGCCGTGTTTTTGCTCACCTGTCATGTCTTCACCTAGATCACTGTGTTTTCGCTCCTCTCAATACTTGCCCTATATCGCTGTGTTTTCGCGCACAATTGATACATTCTCCCGTATCGCCGTGTTTTCGCACACCTCTCATAATTTCCCCAATATCGCCGTGTTCTTGCACACCTCTCATACCTTCCCCTATATCGCTGTGTTTTCGCGCACCTCTCATACCTTCCCCTATATCGCCCTGTTTTCGCGCACATCCCATACCTTCCACTATATTGCCCTGTTTTCGCGCACCTCTCATGTCTTCCACTACATCGCTGTGTTTTCTGGCACCTCTGATGCATTCCCATGTAACGCCAAGTTTTCGCGCACCTCTCATACTTTCCCCTATATTGCAGTGTTTACGCGCACCTCTCATACCTCCCCGTATATCGCCATGTATTTATGCACATCTCATACCGTCTCCTATATCGCTGTGTTTTTGCGCACCTCCCATAGCATCCCCTATATCACTGTGTCTTCGTGCACCTCTCATACCTTCCCCTATATCGCCCTGTTTTCGCGCACCTCCTATACCTTCCCTTATATTGCTGCGTTTTCATCCACCTCTCATACCTTCCCCTATATTGCCGTTTTCGCGCACCTCCTATAACTTCCCTTATATCACTGCGTTTTCGTGCACCTCTCATACCTTCCACTATAAGTCGCTGTGTTTTCATGCACATCTCATAACGTCCCCTATTTCTCTGTGTATTCGTGCACTTCCCATAACATCCCCTATTTCTCTGTGCCTTCGCGCACCTCTCATGGCTTCCCCTATATCGCCGTGTATTCATGCACGTCTCATAATGTCCCTTATATCGCTGGGTTTTTACGCACCTCTCATAAATTCCCCTATATAGCCCTGCTTTCGAGCACCTTCCATACCTTCCCCTATATCGCTGTCTTTTCGCGCACATCCCATAGATTCGCCTTTATCGCTGTGTTATTGCTCACCTCTCATAGCTTCCCCTGTATCGCCGTATTTTTGCTCACCTCTCATAGCTTCCCCCATATCGCCGTGTTTTTGCGCACCTCTCATGTCTTCACCTAGATCGCTATGTTTTCGCTCCTCTCAATACTTCCCCTATATCACTGTGTTTTCTCACACCTCTGATACATTCGCCCGTATCGCCGTGTTTTCGCACACCTCTCATAATTTCCTCGAAATCGCCGTGTCCTCGCACACCTCTCATACCTTCCCTTGTATCGCTGTGTTTTCGTGCACCTCTCATACCTTCACAGCTTCCCCTATATCGCTATGTTTTCACTCACCTCTCATAACTTCTCATATATCGCCGTGTTTTCGCGGACCTCTCATAATTTCCCCTGTATAGCCATGTTCTTGCACACCTCTCATACCTTCCACTATATCACTGTGTTTTCGCGCACGTCCCATAGCATCCCCTGTATCGCTGTGTTTTCGGGCACCTCTCATACCTTTCCCCGTATCGCCATGTTTTCGCGCATATCCCATAGCTTCCACTTATAGCCCTGTTTTCGAGCACTCTCGTGTCTTCCTCTATATCACTGTGTTTTTGCGCACCTCCCATACCTTCCTCTATATCGCTGTGTTTTCGTGCAACTCTCATACCTTCCCCTATATCGCTGTGTTTTCACGCACCTCTCATAACTTCTCCTATATCGCTGTAGTTTTGCGCACCTCTCATACCTTCCCCTATATCGCCGTGTTTTCAATCACATCTCACAATGTCCCCCATATTGCTGTGTATTCGCGCACCTCCCATAGAATCCCCATATCGCTGTGCCTTCGCGCACATCTCATAACTTCCCCTATATAGTCCTATTTTCGCACACCTCCCATACCTTCCCTTTTATCGTTGTGTTTTCGTGCACCTCTCATACCTTCCCTATATTGCTGTGTTTTCGCGCATCTCTCATGGCCTCCCAAATATTGCCGTGTATTCATGCACATCTCATACCATCCCTTATATCGCTGTGCTTTCGCGCACCTCCCATAGCTATGCCCACGTCGCTGTGTTTTCGCGCACCTCTCATACCTTCATCTATATCGCTGTGTTTTCACTCACTTCTCATAACTTCTCATATATCGCCATGTTTTCGCGGACCTCTCATAATTTCCCCTATATAGCCATGTTCTTGCACACATCTCATAACTTCCCCTATATAGTCCTGTTTTCGCACACCTCCCATACCTTCCCTTTTATCGCTGTGTTTTCGGGCACCTCTCATACCTTCCCCTATATTGCTGTGTTTTCGCGCATCTCTCATGGCTTCCCCAATATTGCCGTGTATTCATGCACATCTCATACCGTCCCTTATATCGCTGTGCTTTCGCGCACCTCCCGTAGCTACGCACACGTCGCTGTGTTTTTGCGCACCTCTCATACATTCCCCTATATCGCTGTCTTCTTGCGCACATCCCATAGCTTCATCTTTATCGCTGTGTTTTTGCTCACCTCTCATAGCTTCCCCTATATCACTGTGTTTTCACGCACCTCTCATGTCTTCACCTACATCGCTATGTTTTCGCTCCTGTCATTACTTCCATTATATCGCTGTGTTTTCTCACACCTCTGATACATTCCCCTGTATCGCCGTGTTGTCACGCACCTCTCATAATTTCCCCTACATCGCTGTATTCTCGCACACCTCTCATACCTTCCCCTATATCATTGGGTTTTCGCGCACGTCCCATAGCGTCCCCTATATCGCTGTGTTTTCGCGCACCTCTCATACCTTCCCTATATCGCCCTGTTTTCGCACACCTCCCATTCCTTCCCCTGTATCGCTGTGTTTTAGTGCACCTCTCATACCTTCCCTTATATTGCCCTGTTTTCGCGCAGCTCCCATACCTTCCCCGATATCGCTGTGTTTTCATGCACCTCTCATACCTTCCCCTATATCGCTGTCTTTTAGCGCACCTCTCATACCTTCCCCTATATCGCCCTGTTTTTGCACACATCCCATAGCTTCCACTATATTGCCCTATTTTCGTGCACCTCTCATGCCTTCCCCTATGTCGCTCTGTTTTCGCTCATCTCATAACGTCCCCTATATCGCTGTGTTTTCTTGCACCTCTGATGCATTCCCCTGTATCGCCGTGTTTTTACGCACCTCTCATACTTTTCCATATATAGCCGTGTTTTTGCGCATCTCTCATGGCATCCCCGATATCGCCGTGTTTCATGCATATTTCATACATTCCCCTTTATCGCTGTGTTTTCGCGCACCTCCCATAGCTTCCGCTACATCGCTGTGTTTTCGCGCACCTCTCATGCCTTCACCTATATCGCTGTCTTTTCGCACCCTGAAATAGCTTCAACTTTATCGCTGTGTTTTTGCTCACCTCTCATACCTTCCACTATATCGCCGTGTTTTCGCGCACATCTCATGTCTTCCCCTATATCGCTGTGTTTTCGCTGCTCTCATAACTTCCCCTATATCACTGTGTATTCTCGCACCTCTGATGCATTCCCCTGTATTGCGATGTTTTCGTGCACCTCTCATAACTTCCCCAATATCGCCCTGTTTTCGCGCGCCTCCCATACCTTCCCCTATATCGCTGTGTTTTTGTGCACCTCTCATACATTCCCCATATCACTGTGCTTTCACGCACCTCTCATACCTTCCGCTATGTCGCCCTGTTTTCGCACACCTCCCATACCGTCCCCTATATCGCTGTATTTTCGCACACCTCTCATGGCTTCCCCAATATAGCCGTGTTTTCATGCACATCTCATAACGTCTCCTATATCCCTGTGTATTCACGCACCTCCCTTAGCATCCCCTATATCGCTGTGCCATCGCGCATCGCTCATACCTTCCCCTATATCGCCCTGTTTCCCGTGCACCTCCCATGGCTTCGCCTACATCGCTGTGTTTTTGCTCACCTCTCATACCTTTCCCTATATCGCCGTGGTTTCGCGCACCTCTCATTTCTTCACCTATATCGCTGTGTTTCCGCTCCTCTCATTACTTCCCCCATATCGCTCTGTGTTCTCGCACTTCTGATACAGTTCCCTGTATCAACGTGTTTTCGCGCACCTCTCATAATTTCAATTGTATCGCCGTGCTCTCGCACACCTCTCATATCTTCCCCATATCACTGTGTTTTTGCGCACGTCCAATAGCGTCCCCTATATCGCTCTGTTTTCACGCACCTCTCATGTCTTCCCCTATATCACTGTGTTTTCGTGCATCTCCCATACCATCCCATATATTGCTGTGTTTCGCACACGTCTCATACCTTTCCCTATATCGCCCTGTTTTCGAGCACCTCCCATACCTTCCCCTATATTGCTGTGTTTTCGTGTACCTCTCATACCTCCCCTTATATCGCTGTGTTTTCACGCACATCTCATAACTTCCCCTATATTGCCGTGTTTTTATGCACATCTCATAACATCCCCTATATCGCTGTGTATTCGCGCACCTCCCATAGCATCCCCTATATCGCTCTGCCTTCGCGCACCTCTCATACCTTCCCCTATATCGCCCTGTTTTCACACACATCCCATACCTTTCACTATATTGCCCTGTTTTCGCGCACCTCTCATGGCTTCCACTACATTGCTGTGTTTTCTGGCACCTCTGATGCATTCCCCTGTAACACCAAGTTTCCGCGCACCTCTCATACTTTCCCCTATATCGCCGTGTTTACGCGCACCTCTCATACCTGCCCCTATATAGCCATGTTTTTATGCACATCTCATACCGTCTCCTATATCGCTGTGTTTTTGCGCACCTCCCATAGCATCCCCTATATCGCTGTGCCTTCGTGCACCTCTCATACGTTTCCCTATATCGCCCTGTTTCGCGCATCTCCTATACCTTCCCTTATATCACTGCGTTTTCGTGCACCTTTCATACCTTCTCCTATATCGCTGTGTTTTCGCACACCTCTCATACCTTCCCCTATATTGCACAGTTTTCGCGCACCTCCGATTCCTTCCCCTATATCGCTGTGTTTTCACACACCTCTCATAACTTCTCCTATATCACTGAGTTTTTGTGCACCTCTAATACCTTCCCTAATTACGCTGAGTTTCCATGCACATCTCATCACGTCCCCTATATCGCTGTGTATTCACGCACCTCCCATAGCATCCCCTATATCGCGGTGCCTTGTGCAGCTCTCATAGCTTCCCCTATATCGCTGTCTTTTCGCGCACATCCCATAGATTCAGCTTTATCGCTGTGTCATTCCTCACCTCTCATAGCTTCCTCTGTATCGCCGAGTTTTTGCACACCTCTCATGTCTTCCCTTATATCGCCCTGTTTTCATGCACATCCCATACCTTCCACTATATTGCCCTGTTTTCGTGCACCTCTCATGGCTTCCACTACATCGCTGTGTTTTCTGGCACCTCTGATGCTTTCCCCTGTAACGCCAAGTTTTCGCGCACCTCTCATACTTTCCCCTATATCGCCGTGTTTACGCGCACCTCTCATACCTCCCCTATATCGCCATGTTTTTATGCACATATCATACCGTCTCCTATATCGCTGTGCCTTCGTGCACCTCTCATACCTTCCCCTATATCGCCCTGTTTTCGTGCACCTCCTATACCTTCCCTTATATCACTGCGTTTTCGTGCACCTCTCATACCTTCCCCTATATGGTTGTGTTTTCATGCACATCTCATAACGTCCCCTATATCGCTGTGTATTCGTGCATCTCCCATTCCTTCCCGAATATATCTCTGTGTTTTCGTGCACCTTTCATATCTTCCCCTATATCGCTGTGTTTTCGCACACCTCTCATAACTTCTCCTATATCGCTGTGTTTTTGGGCACCTCTGATACCTTCCCTAATATCGCTGCGTTTTCATGCACATCTCATCACGTCCCCTATATCGCTGTTTATCACGCACCTCTCATAGCTTCCCCTATATCGCTGTCTTTTCGCGCACATCCCATAGATTCACCTCTATCGCTGTGTTATTGCTCACCTCTCATAGCTTCCCCTATATCGCCGGGTTTTTTCTCACCTCTCATAGCTTCCCCTATATCGCCGTGTTTTCGCGCACCTCTCATGTCTTCACCTAGATCGCTATGTTTTCGCTCCTCTCAATGCTTCCCCTATATCGCTGTGTTTTCTCGCACATCTGATACATTCGCCCGTATCGCCGCGTATTCGCACACCTCTCATAATTTCCCCTATATCGCCGTGTTCTCGCAAACCTCTCATACCTTACCCTATATCACTGTGTTTTCGCGCACGTCCCATTGCGTCCCCTATATCGCTGTGTTTTCGCGCACCTCTCATACATTCCCCTATATCGCCCTGTTTTTGCGCACATCCCATAACTTCACCTTTATCGCTGTGTTATTGCTTACCTCTCATAATTTCCCCTATATCGCCGTGTTCTCGCACACCTCTCATACCTTCCCCTATATCACTGTGTTTTCGCGCACCTCTCATACATTCCCATATATCGCCCTGTTTTTGCGCACATCCCATAACTTCACCTTTATCGCTGTGTTATTGCTTACCACTCATAGCTTCCCCTATATCGCCGTGTTTTCGCGCACCTCTCATGTCTTCACCTATATTGCTGTGTTTCTGCTCCTCTCATTACTTCCCCTACATCTCTCTGTGTTCTCGCACTTCTGATGCAGTTCCCTGTATCAACTTGTTTTCGCGCACCTCTCATAATTTCACCTATATCGCCCTGTTCTCGCACACCTCTCATATCTTCCCCTATATCACTGTGTTTTCGCGCACGTCCAATAGCGTTCCCTATATCGCTGTGTTTTCACGCACCTCTCATGTCTTCCCCTATATCACTGTGTTTTCACGCACCTCCCATAGCATCCTCTATATTGCCGTGCCTTCGCACACCTCTCATACTTTCCCCTATATTGCCCTGCTTTCGAGCACCTCTCATACCTTCCCCTATATCACTGTGTTTTCACGCAGCTCTCAAACCTTCCCCTATATCGCTGTGTTTTCGCAAACCTCTCATTGCTTCCCGACTATCGCCGTGTATTCATGCACATCTCATACCTTCCCCTATATCGCTATGTTTCGCGCACCTCCCATAGCTTCGTCTACATCGCTGTTTTCGCGCACTTCTCATACCTTCCCCTATATCGATGTATTTTTGCACACATCTCATACCTTCCCCTATATTGATGTGTTTTCATGCACATCTCATAACGTCCCCTATATCGCTGGGTATTTGCGCAACTCCCATACCATCCCCTACATCACTGTGCCTTCGCGCACCTCTCATGCATTCCCGTATATCGCCCTGTTTTCGTGCACCTCCTATAGCTTTGCGTACATTGCTGTTTTCGCGCACCTCTCATACCTTCCCCTATATCGATGTATTTTTGTGCACATCTCATAACGTCCCCTATATCGCTGTGTATTTGCGCACCTCCCATACTATCCCCTATATCACTGTGTATTCGCTTACCTCTCATGCATTCCCGTATATCGCTGTGTTTTTGCACACCGCTCATACCTTCCCCAATATCACCGTGTTTTCATGCACATC
Source organism: Mobula birostris (assembly GCF_030028105.1). Lineage (NCBI taxonomy): Eukaryota > Metazoa > Chordata > Chondrichthyes > Myliobatiformes > Myliobatidae > Mobula > Mobula birostris. The sequence continues at coordinate 26,375 of NW_027274106.1, forward strand.
TCATAACGTCCCCAATGTCGCTGGGTTTTTACACACGTCTCATAACTTCCCCTATATCGCCCTGTTTTCGCGCTCCTCTCATACCTTCACTTATATCACTATGTTTTCACGCAGCTCTCATACCTTCCCCTATATCGATGTATTTTTGCGCACATCTCATACCTTCCCCTATATCGCTGTGCTTTCGCGCACCTCCCATAGCTTCGCCTACATCGCTGTTTTCGTGCACATCCCTTAGCTTCACCTTGATTGCTGTGTTATTGCTCACCTCTCATAGCTTACCCTATATCGCCGTGTTTTCACGCACCTCGCATGTCTTCACCTATATCGCTATGCTTTCGCTCCTAACATTACTTCCCCTATATCGCTGTGTTTTCTTGCACCTCTGTTACATTCTCCTGTATTGCCATGTTTTCGCGCACCTCTTACAATTTCCCCTATATCGTCGTCTTCTCGCACACCTCTCATACCTTCCGCTATATCACTGTTTTTTTGCGCATGTCCCATAGCGTCCCCTATATCGCTGTGTTTTCTGGCACCTCTGATACATTCCCCTGTATCGCCGTGGTTTCGCGCACATCCCACAGGTTCCACTATATTGCCCTGTTTCTGCGCAGCTCTCATGTCTTCCCCTATATTGCTGTGCCTTCGTGCACCTTCCATACCTTCCCCTATATCGCTGTGCTTTCGTGCACCTCTCATACCTTCCCTTATATCGTTCTGTTTTCACGCACCTCTCATAAATTCTCCTATATCGCTGTACTTTTGCGCATTTCTTATACCTTCCCCTATATTTCCGTGTTTTCATGCACATCTCATAACGTCCCCTATATCGCTGTGTATTCGCGCACCTCCCATGGCATCCCTTATATTGCTGTGCCTTTGCGCACATCTCATACCTTCCCCTATGTCGCCCTGTTTTCGCACACCTCCCATAACGTCCCCTATATCGCTGTATTTTCGCACACCTCTCATGGCTTCCCCTATATCGCTGTGTTTTCATGCACCTCTCATAATTTCTCCTTATCGCCGTATTTTTGCGCACCTCTCATGGCTTCCCCAATATCGCCGTGTTTTCATGCACATCTCTTAACGTCCCATATATCGCTGTGTATTCGCGCACCTGCCATAGCATCCCCTATATCGCTGTGCCTTAACGCACCTCTCATACCTTCCCCTATGTCGCCCTGTTTTCACACACCTCCCATAGCATCCTCTATATCGCTGTGCCTTCGCGCACCGCTCATACCTTCCCCTATATCGCCCTGTTTACCACGCACCTCCCATGGCTTCGCCTACATCGCTGTGTTTTTCCACACCTCTCATACCTTCCCCTATATCGCTGTGTTTTCAGGCACCTCTCATGTCTTCCTCAATATCGCCGTGTATTCATGCACATCTCATACCGTCCCCTATATTGCTGTGTTTTCGCGCACCTCCCATAGCTTCGCCTACATCGCTGTTTTCGCGCACATCCCATAGCTTCACCTTGATCGCTGTGTTATTGCTCACCTCTCATAGCTTCCCCTATATCGCCGTGTTTTTGCGCACCTCGCATGTCTTCACCTATATCGCTATGTTTTTGCTCCTATCATTACTTCCCCTATATCGCTGTGTTTTCTCGCACCTCTGATACATTCTCCTGTATTGCCAAGTTTTCGCGCACTCTTAGAATTTCCTCTATATTGCTGTGTTCTCGCACAGCTCTCATACCTTCCCCTATATCACTGTTTTTTTGCGCATGTCCCATAGCGTCCCCTATATCGCTGTGTTTTCTCACACCTCTCATACATTCCCCTGTATCGCCGTGGTTTCGCGCACATCCCATAGGTTCCACTATATTGCCCTGTTTTTGCGCACCTCTCATGTCTTCCCCTATATCACGGTGTTTTCGCGCACCTCTCATAGCATCCCCTATATCGCTGTGCCTTCGCGCACCTCTCATAACTTCCCCTATATGGCCCTGTTTTCGCGCACCTCCCATACCTTCCCCAATATCGCTGTGTTTTCATGCACATCTCATAGCGTCCCCTATATCACTGTGTATTCGCGCACCTCCCATAGCATCCCTTATATTGCTGTGCCTTCGCACACCTCTCATACCTTCCCCTATATCGCCCTGTTTCGTGCAACTTCCATATCTTCCCCTATATCACTGTGTTTTCACGCACCTCTCATACCTCCCCTATATCGCTGTGTTTTTCACGCACCTCTCATAATTTCTCGTATATCGCCGTATTTTTGCACACCTCCCATGGCTTCCCCAATATCGCCGCGTTTTCATGCACATCTCTTAACGTCCCATATATCGCTGTGTATTCGCGCAACTGCCATAGCATCCCCTATATCGCTGTACCTTCGCGCACCTCTCATACCTTCCGCTATGTCGTCCTGTTTTCGCACACCTCCCATACCGTCCCCTATATCGCTGTATTTTCGCACACTCCTCATACCTTCCCCTATATCGCCGTGGTTTCGCGTACCTCTCATTTCTTCACCTATATCGCTGTGTTTCCGCTGCTCTCATTACTTCCCCCATATCGCTCTGTGTTCTCGCACTTCTGATAGTTCCCTGTATCAACGTGTTTTCGCGCACCTCTCATAATTTCACCTATATCGCCGTGCTCTCGCACACCTCACATATCTTCCCCTATATCACTGTGTTTTCGCGCACGTCCAGTAGCGTCCCCCTATATCGCTCTGTTTTCACGCTCCTCTCATGTCTTCCCCTATATCACTGTGCTTTCGTGCATCTCCATACCATCCCCTATATTGCTGTGTTCGCACACGTCTCATACCTTTCCCTATATCGCCCTGTTTTTGAGCACCTCCCATACATTCGCCTATATCGCTGTGTTTTCGTGTACCTCTCATACGTCCCCTTATATCGCTGTGTTTTCACGCACCTCTCATAACTTCCCCTTTATTGCCGTGTTTTTATGCACATCTCATAACGTCTCCTATATCGCTGTGTTTTCGCTCACCTCCCATAGCATCCCCATATCGCTGTGCCTTCATGCACCTCTCATACGTTCCCCTATATCGCCCTGTTTTCGCGCATCTCCTATACCTTCCCTTATATCACTGCGTTTTCGTGCACCTTTCATACCTTCCCCTATATCGCTGTGTTTTCGCACACCTCTCATAACTTCTCCTATATCGCTGTGTTTTTGTGCACCTCTCATACCTTCCCTAATATCACTGCGTTTTCATGCACATCTCATCACATCCACTATATCGCTGTGTATTCACGCACTTCCCTTAGCATCCCCTATATCGCTGTGCCTTGCGCACCTCTCATAGCTTCCCCTATATCGCTGTCTTTTCGCGCACATCCCATAGATTCACCTTTATCACTGTGTTATTGCTCACCTCTCATAGCTTCCCCTGTATCGCCGTGTTTTTGCACACCTCTCATAGCTTCCCCTATATCGCCATGTTTTCGCGCACCTCTCATATCTTCACCTAGGTCGCTATGCATTCGGTCCTCTCAATACTTCCCCTGTATCGCTGTGTTTTCTCGCACATCTGATACATTCTCCCGTATCACCGTGTTTTCGCACACCTGTCATAATTTCCCCTATATTGCCCTGTTTTCGCGCACCTCTCATGTATTCCACTAATTAGCAGTGTTTTCTGGCACCTCTGACGCATTCCCATGTAACGCCAAGTTTTCGCACACCTCTCATACTTTCCCCTATATCGCCGTATTTACGCGCACCTCTCATACCTCCCCCTATATCGCCATGTTTTTATGCACATCTCATACCGTCTCCTGTATCGCTGTGTTTTCGCGCACCTCCCATAGCATCCCCTATATCACTGTGCCTTCGTGAACCTCTCTTACCTTCCCCTATATCGCTGTGTTTTCAGGCACCTCTCATGGCTTCCCCAATATCGCCGTGTATTCATGCACATCTCATACCGTCCCCTATATCGCTGTGTTTTGGCGCATATCCCATAGCTTCGCCTACATCGCTGTTTTCGCACACATCCCATGGCTTCACCTTGATCGCTGTGTTATTGCTCACCTCTTATAGCTTACCCTATATCGCCGTGTTTTCGCGCACCTCGCATGTCTTCACCTATATCGCTATGTTTTCGCTCGTATCATTAATTCCCCTATATCGCCGTGTTTTCTCACACCTCTGATGCATTCTCCTGTATTGCCATGTTTTCGTGCACCTCTTACAATTTCCCCTATATCGCCATGTTCTCGCACACCTCTCATACCTTCCCCTATATCATTGTTTTTTTGCGCATGTCCCATAGCGTCCCCTATATCGCTGTGTTTTCTCACACCTATGATACATTCCCCTGTATCGCCGTGGTTTCACGCACATCCCATAGGTTCCACTATATTGCCCTGTTTTTGCACACCTCTCATGTCTTCCCCTATATCACGGTGTTTTCGCGCACTTCCCATAGCATCCCTTATATTGCTGTGCCTTCGCACACCTCTCATACCTTCCCCTATATCGCCCTGTTTTCGTGCAACTCCCATACCTTCCCCTATATCGCTGTGTTTTCATGCACCTCTCATACCTCCCCCTATATCGCTGTGTTTTCACGCACCTCTCATAATTTCTCCTATATTGCCGTATTTTTGCACACCTCTCCTGGCTTCCCCAATATCGCCGCGTTTTCATGCACATCTCTTAACGTCCCATATATCGCTGTGTATTCGCGCAACTGCCATAGCATCCTCTATATCGCTGTGCCTTCGCGCACCTCTCATACCTTCCGCTATGTTGCCCTGTTTTCGCACACCTCCCATACCGTCCCCTATATCGCTGTATTTTCGCACACCTCTCATGGCTTCCCCAATATCGCCGTGTTTTCATGCAAATCTCATAACGTCTCCTATATCTCTGTGTATTCACGCACCTCCCTTAGCATCCCCTATATCGCTGTGCCTTCGGGCATCGCTCATACCTTCTCCTATATCGCCCTGTTTCCCGTGCACCTCCCATGGCTTCGCCTACATCGCTGTGTTTTTGAGCACCTCTCATACCTTCCCCTATATCGCCGTGGTTTCGCGCACCTCTCATTTCTTCACCTATATCGCTGTGTTTCCGCTCCTCTCATTACTTCCCTAATATCGCTCTGTGTTCTCGCACTTCTGATACAGTTCCCTGTATCAACGTGTTTTCGTGCACCTCTCATAATTTCACCTATATCGCCGTGCTCTCGCACACCTCTCATATCTTCCCCTATATCACTGTGTTTTCGCGCACGTCCAATAGCGTCCCCTATATCGCTCCGTTTTCACGCACCTCTCATGTCTTCCCCTATATCACTGTGTTTTCGTGCATCTCCCATACCATCCCCTATATTGCTGTGTTTCGCACACGTCTCATACCTTTCCCTATATCGCCCTGTTTTCGAGAACCTCCCATACCTTCCCCTATATCGCTGTGTTTTCGTGCACCTTTCATACCTCCCCTTATATCGCCGTGTTTACGCGCACCTCTCATACCTGCCCCTATATCGCCATGTTTTTATGCACATCTCATACCGTCTCCTATATCGCTGTGTTTTCGCGCACCTCCCATAGCATCCCCTATATCGCTGTGCCTTCGTCACCTCTCATACGTTCCCCTATATCGCCCTGTTTCGCGCATCTCCTATACCTTCCCTTATATCACTGCGCTTTCGTGCACCTTTCATACCTTCCCCTATATCGCTGTGTTTTCGCACACATCTCATAACTTCTCCTATATCGCTGTGTTTTTGTGCACCTCTCATACCTTCCCTAATATTACTACGTTTTCATGCACATCTCATCACGTCCACTATATCGCTGTGTATTCACGCACCTCCCATAGCATCCCCTATATCGCTGTGCCTTCAGCACCTCTCATAGCTTCCCCTATATCGCTGTCTTTTCACGCGCATCCCATAGATTCACCTTTATCGCTGTGTTATTGCTCACCTCTCATAGCTTCCCCTGTATCGCCGTGTTTTTGCTCACCTCTCATAGCTTCCCCTATATCGCCATGTTTTCGCGCACCTCTCATGTCTTCACCTAGATCGCTATGTATTCCATCCTCTCAATACTTCCCCTATACCGCTGTGTTTTCTCGCACATCTGATACATTCTCCAGTATCGCCGTGTTTTCGCACACCTGTCGTAATTTCCCCTATATTGCCCTGTTTTCGCGCACCTCTCATGTATTCCACTAATTAGCTGTGTTTTCTGGCACCTCTGATGCATTCCCCTGTAACGCCAAGTTTTCGCGCAGCTCTCATACCTTCCCCTATATCGCTGTGTTTTCGCAATCCTCTCATTGCTTCCCGACTATCGCCGTGTATTCATGCACATCTCATACCTTCCCCTATATCGCTATGTTTCGCGCACCTCCCATAGCTTCGTCTACATCGCTGTTTTCGCGCACCCCTCATACCTTCCCATATATCGATGTATTTTTGCACACATCTCATACCTTCCCCTATATTGATGTGTTTTCATGCACATCTCATAACGTCCCCTATATCGCTGGGTATTTGCGCAACTCCCATACCATCCCCTATATCACTGTGCCTTCGCGCACCTCTCATGCATTCCCTTATATCGCCCTGTTTTCGCGCACCTCCTATAGCTTTGAGTACATTGCTGTTTTCGCGCACCTCTCATACCTTCCCCTATATCGATGTATTTTTGCGCACATCTCATAACGTCCCCTATATCGCTGTGTATTTGCGCACCTCCCATACCATCCCCTATATCACTGTGCCTTCGCGCACCTCTCATGCATTCCCGTATATCGCTGTGTTTTTGCACACCGCTCATACCTTCCCCAATATCACCGTGTTTTCATGCACATCTCATAACGTCCCCAATGTCGCTGGGTTTTCACACACCTCTCATAACTTAACCTATATCGCCCTGTTTTCGCGCTCCTCTCATACCTTCACCTATATCACTATGTTTTCACGCAGCTCTCATACCTTCCCCTATATCGATGTATTTTTGCGCACATCTCATACCTTCCCCTATATCGCTGTGCTTTCGCGCACCTCCCATAGCTTCGCCTACATCGCTGTTTTCGCGCACATCCCTTAGCTTCACCATGATCGCTGTGTTATTGCTCACCTCTCATAGCTTACCCTATATCGCCGTGTTTTCACGCATCTCGCATGTCGTCAGCTATATCGCTATGTTTTCGCTCCTATCATTACTTCCCCAATATTGCTGTGTTTTCTTCCACCTCTGATACATTCTCCTGTATTGCCATGTTTTCGCGCACCTCTTACAATTTCCCCTATATCGTCGTGTTCTCGCACACCTCTCCTACCTTCCCCTATAACACTGCTTTTTTTGCGCATGTCCCATAGCGTCCCCTATATCGCTGTGCTTTCTGGCACCTCTGATACATTCCCCTGTATCGCAGTAGTTTCGCGCACATCCCACAGGTTCCACTATATTGCCCGGTTTTTGCGCACCTCTTATGTCTTCCCCTATATCGCTGTGCCTTTGCGCACTTTCCATACCTTCCCCTATATCGCCCTGTTTTCGCGCACCTCCCATAACTTCACCAATATCGCTGTGTTTTCGTGCACCTCTCATACCTTCCCTTATATCGTTCTGTTTTCACGCACCTCTCATAAATTCTCCTATATCGCTGTACTTTTGCGCATTTCTTATACCTTCCCCTATATTTCCGTGTTTTCATGCACATCTCATAACGTCCCCTATATCGCTGTGTATTCGCGCACCTCCCATAGCATCCCTTATATTGCTGTGCCTTCGCGCACATCTCATACCTTCCCCTATATCGCTGTCTTTTCGCGCACATCCCATAGATTCACCTTTATCGCTGTGTTATTGCTCACCTCTCATATCTTCCCCTATATCGCCGTGTTGTCATGCACATCTCATAACGTCCTCTATATTGCTGTAAATTCGCGCACCTCCCATTCCTTCACCTATATCGCTGTTTTCGCGCACCTCCCATACCTTCCCCAATATCGCTGTGTTTTCGTGCACCTCTCATACCTTCCCTTATCTCGCTGTGTTTTCACGCACCTCTCATAATTTCTCCTATATCGCCGTATTTTTGCACACCTCTTATAGCTTTCCCAATATCGTCGCGTTTTCATGCACATCTCTTAACGTCCCATATATCGCTGTGTTTTCGCGCAACTGCCATAGCATCCCCTATATCGCTGTGCCTTCGTGCACCTCTCTTACCTTCCCCTATGTCGCCCTGTTTTCGCACACCTCCCATACAGTCCCCTATATCGCTGTATTTTCGCACACCTCTCATGGCTTCCCCAATATCGCCAAGTTTTCATGCACATCTCATAACGTCTCCTATATCTCTGTGTATTCACGCACCTCCCATAGCATCCCCTATATCGCTGTGCCTTCGGTCATCGCTCATACCTTCCCCTATATCGCCCTGTTTCCCGTGCACCTCCCATGGCTTCGCCTACATCGCTGTGTTTTTGCGCACCTCTCATACCTTCCCCTATATCACCGTGGTTTCGCGCACCTCTCATTTCTTCGCCTATATCGCTGTGTTTCCGCTCCTCTCATTACTTCCCCCATATCGCTCTGTGTTCTCGCACTTCTGATACAGTTCCCTGTATCAACGTGTTTTCGCGCACCTCTCATAATTTCACCTATATCGCCGTGCTCTCGCACACCTCTCATATCTTCCCCTATATCACTGTGTTTTCGCGCACGTCCAATAGCGTCCCCTATATCGCTCCGTTTTCACGCACCTCTCATGTCTTCCCCTATATCACTGTGTTTTCGTGCATCTCCCATACCATCCCCTATATTGCTGTGTTTCGCACACGTCTCATACCTTTCCCTATATCGCCCTGTTTTCGAGAACCTCCCATACCTTCCCCTATATCGCTGTGTTTTCGTGCACCTTTCATACCTCCCCTTATATCGCCGTGTTTACGCGCACCTCTCATACCTGCCCCTATATCGCCATGTTTTTATGCACATCTCATACCGTCTCCTATATCGCTGTGTTTTCGCGCACCTCCCATAGCATCCCCTATATCGCTGTGCCTTCGTCACCTCTCATACGTTCCCCTATATCGCCCTGTTTCGCGCATCTCCTATACCTTCCCTTATATCACTGCGCTTTCGTGCACCTTTCATACCTTCCCCTATATCGCTGTGTTTTCGCACACATCTCATAACTTCTCCTATATCGCTGTGTTTTTGTGCACCTCTCATACCTTCCCTAATATTACTACGTTTTCATGCACATCTCATCACGTCCACTATATCGCTGTGTATTCACGCACCTCCCATAGCATCCCCTATATCGCTGTGCCTTCAGCACCTCTCATAGCTTCCCCTATATCGCTGTCTTTTCACGCGCATCCCATAGATTCACCTTTATCGCTGTGTTATTGCTCACCTCTCATAGCTTCCCCTGTATCGCCGTGTTTTTGCTCACCTCTCATAGCTTCCCCTATATCGCCATGTTTTCGCGCACCTCTCATGTCTTCACCTAGATCGCTATGTATTCCATCCTCTCAATACTTCCCCTATACCGCTGTGTTTTCTCGCACATCTGATACATTCTCCAGTATCGCCGTGTTTTCGCACACCTGTCGTAATTTCCCCTATATTGCCCTGTTTTCGCGCACCTCTCATGTATTCCACTAATTAGCTGTGTTTTCTGGCACCTCTGATGCATTCCCCTGTAACGCCAAGTTTTCGCGCAGCTCTCATACCTTCCCCTATATCGCTGTGTTTTCGCAATCCTCTCATTGCTTCCCGACTATCGCCGTGTATTCATGCACATCTCATACCTTCCCCTATATCGCTATGTTTCGCGCACCTCCCATAGCTTCGTCTACATCGCTGTTTTCGCGCACCCCTCATACCTTCCCATATATCGATGTATTTTTGCACACATCTCATACCTTCCCCTATATTGATGTGTTTTCATGCACATCTCATAACGTCCCCTATATCGCTGGGTATTTGCGCAACTCCCATACCATCCCCTATATCACTGTGCCTTCGCGCACCTCTCATGCATTCCCTTATATCGCCCTGTTTTCGCGCACCTCCTATAGCTTTGAGTACATTGCTGTTTTCGCGCACCTCTCATACCTTCCCCTATATCGATGTATTTTTGCGCACATCTCATAACGTCCCCTATATCGCTGTGTATTTGCGCACCTCCCATACCATCCCCTATATCACTGTGCCTTCGCGCACCTCTCATGCATTCCCGTATATCGCTGTGTTTTTGCACACCGCTCATACCTTCCCCAATATCACCGTGTTTTCATGCACATCTCATAACGTCCCCAATGTCGCTGGGTTTTCACACACCTCTCATAACTTAACCTATATCGCCCTGTTTTCGCGCTCCTCTCATACCTTCACCTATATCACTATGTTTTCACGCAGCTCTCATACCTTCCCCTATATCGATGTATTTTTGCGCACATCTCATACCTTCCCCTATATCGCTGTGCTTTCGCGCACCTCCCATAGCTTCGCCTACATCGCTGTTTTCGCGCACATCCCTTAGCTTCACCATGATCGCTGTGTTATTGCTCACCTCTCATAGCTTACCCTATATCGCCGTGTTTTCACGCATCTCGCATGTCGTCAGCTATATCGCTATGTTTTCGCTCCTATCATTACTTCCCCAATATTGCTGTGTTTTCTTCCACCTCTGATACATTCTCCTGTATTGCCATGTTTTCGCGCACCTCTTACAATTTCCCCTATATCGTCGTGTTCTCGCACACCTCTCCTACCTTCCCCTATAACACTGCTTTTTTTGCGCATGTCCCATAGCGTCCCCTATATCGCTGTGCTTTCTGGCACCTCTGATACATTCCCCTGTATCGCAGTAGTTTCGCGCACATCCCACAGGTTCCACTATATTGCCCGGTTTTTGCGCACCTCTTATGTCTTCCCCTATATCGCTGTGCCTTTGCGCACTTTCCATACCTTCCCCTATATCGCCCTGTTTTCGCGCACCTCCCATAACTTCACCAATATCGCTGTGTTTTCGTGCACCTCTCATACCTTCCCTTATATCGTTCTGTTTTCACGCACCTCTCATAAATTCTCCTATATCGCTGTACTTTTGCGCATTTCTTATACCTTCCCCTATATTTCCGTGTTTTCATGCACATCTCATAACGTCCCCTATATCGCTGTGTATTCGCGCACCTCCCATAGCATCCCTTATATTGCTGTGCCTTCGCGCACATCTCATACCTTCCCCTATATCGCTGTCTTTTCGCGCACATCCCATAGATTCACCTTTATCGCTGTGTTATTGCTCACCTCTCATATCTTCCCCTATATCGCCGTGTTGTCATGCACATCTCATAACGTCCTCTATATTGCTGTAAATTCGCGCACCTCCCATTCCTTCACCTATATCGCTGTTTTCGCGCACCTCCCATACCTTCCCCAATATCGCTGTGTTTTCGTGCACCTCTCATACCTTCCCTTATCTCGCTGTGTTTTCACGCACCTCTCATAATTTCTCCTATATCGCCGTATTTTTGCACACCTCTTATAGCTTTCCCAATATCGTCGCGTTTTCATGCACATCTCTTAACGTCCCATATATCGCTGTGTTTTCGCGCAACTGCCATAGCATCCCCTATATCGCTGTGCCTTCGTGCACCTCTCTTACCTTCCCCTATGTCGCCCTGTTTTCGCACACCTCCCATACAGTCCCCTATATCGCTGTATTTTCGCACACCTCTCATGGCTTCCCCAATATCGCCAAGTTTTCATGCACATCTCATAACGTCTCCTATATCTCTGTGTATTCACGCACCTCCCATAGCATCCCCTATATCGCTGTGCCTTCGGTCATCGCTCATACCTTCCCCTATATCGCCCTGTTTCCCGTGCACCTCCCATGGCTTCGCCTACATCGCTGTGTTTTTGCGCACCTCTCATACCTTCCCCTATATCACCGTGGTTTCGCGCACCTCTCATTTCTTCGCCTATATCGCTGTGTTTCCGCTCCTCTCATTACTTCCCCCATATCGCTCTGTGTTCTCGCACTTCTGATACAGTTCCCTGTATCAACGTGTTTTCGCGCACCTCTCATAATTTCACCTTTTTCGTCGTGCTCTCGCACACCTCTCATATCTTCCCCTATATCACTGTGTTTTCGCGCACGTCCAATAGCATCCCCTATATCGCTCTGTTTTCATGCACCTCTCATACCTCCCCCTATATGGCTGTGTTTTCACACACCTCTCATAACTTCTCTTATATCGCTGTGTTTTTGTGCACCTCTCATACCTTCCCTAATATCACTGTGTTTTCATGCACATCTCATCACGTCCCCTATATCGCTGTGTTTTCGTGCACCTCTCATACCTCCCCCTATATCGCTGTGCCTTGCGGACCTCTCATACCTTCCCCTATATCGCTGTCTTTTCGCGCACATCCCATAGATTCACCTTTATCGCTGTGTTATTGCTCACCTCTCATAGCTTCCCCTATATCGCCGTGTTGTCATGCACATCTCATAACGTCCTCTATATTGCTGTATATTCGCGCACCTCCCATAGCTTCCCTTATATCACTGTGCTTTCGCGCACCTTCCTAAATATCGCCCTGTTTTCGCGCACCTCCCATTCCTTCACCTATATCGCTGTTTTCGTGCACCTCTCATGCATTCCCGTATACCGCTGTGTTTTTGCACACCTCTCATACCTTCCCCAATATCACCGTGTTTTCACGCACCTCTCATAACCTCCCCTCTATCGCCCTGTTTACGCGCTCCTCTCATACCCTCACCTATATCACTGTGTTTTCACGTAGCTCTCATACCTTCCCCTATAGCACTGTGTTTTCGCACACCTCTCATGGCTTCCCGACTATCGCCGTGAATTCATGCACATCTCATAACATCCCCTATATACCTCTCTATTTGCGCACCTCCCATACTATCCCCTATATCACTGTGCCTTCGCACACCTCTCATGTATTCCCATACATCGCCCTGTTTTCGCACACCTCCCATACCGTCCCCTATATCGCTGTATTTTCGCACACCTCTCATGGCTTCCCCAATATCGTCGTGTTTTCATGCACATCTCATAACATCTCCTATAACTCTGTGTATTCACTCACCTCCCATAGCATCCCCTATATCGCTGTGCCTTCGCATACCGCTCATACCTTCCCCTATATTGCCCTGTTTCCCGCGCACCTCCCATGGCTTCGCATATATCGCTGTGTTTTTGCGCACCTCTCATACCTTCCCCTATATCGCCCTGTTTTCGCTCACATCCCATAACTTCAACATTATCGCTGTGTTATTGCTTACCTCTCATAGCTTCCCCTATATCGCCATGTTTTCGCGCACCTCTCATGTCTTCACCTATATCGCTGTGTTTCCGCTCCTCTCATTACTTCCCCTATAATGCTCTGTGTTCTCGCACTTCTGATACTGTTCCCTGTATCAACATGTTTTCGCTCAACTCTCACAATTTCACCTATATCGCCGCGTTCTCGCACACCTCTCATATCTTCCCCTATATCACTGTGTTTTCGCGCACGTCCAATAGCGTCCCCTATATCGCTGTGTTTTCACGCACCTCTCATGTCTTCCCCTATATCACTGTGTTTTTGTGCACCTCCCATACCATCCCCTATATTGCTGTGCCTTCGCACACCTCTCATACCTTTCCCTATATCGCCCTGTTTTCGAGCACCTCCCATACCTTCCCCTATATCGCTGTGTTTTCGTGTATCTCTCATAACTTCTCCTGTATTGCTGTATTTTTGCGTACCTCTCATAACTTCCCCTATATTGCCGTGTTTTTATGCACATCTCATAACGTCCCCTATATCGCTGTGTATTCGCGCACCTCCCATAGCATCCCCTATATCACTGTGCCTTCGCGCACCTCTCATACCTTCCCCTATATCGCACAGTTTTCGCGCACCTCCGATTCCTTCCCCTATATCGCTGTGTTTTTGTGCACCTTTCATACCTTCCCCTATATTGCTGTGTTTTCACACACCTCTCATAACTTCTCCTATATCACTGAGTTTTTGTGCACCTCTAATACCTTCCCTAATATCGCTGAGTTTTCATGCACATCTCATCACGTCCCCTCTATCGCTGTGTATTCGCGCACCTCCCATAGCATCCCCTATACCGCTGTGCCTTGTGCAGCTCTCATAGCTTCCCCTATATCGCTGTCTTTTCGCGCACATCCCATAGATTCAGCTTTATCACTGTGTTATTGCTCACCTCTCATAACTTCCCTTGAATCGCCGAGTTTTTGCACACCTCTCATGTCTTCACCTAGATCGCTATGTTTTCGCTCCTCTCAATACTTCCCCTATATCGCTGTGTTTTCTGGCACAATTGATACATTCTCCCGTATCGCTGTGCCTTCGTACACCTCTCATTATTTCCCCTATATCGCCATGTTCTCGAGCACTTCTCATACCTTCCCTTATATCACTGCGTTTTCGTGCACCTCTCATACCTTCCCCTATATGGCTGTGTTTTCATGCACATCTCATAACGTCCCCTATATCGCTGTGTATTCGTGCATCTCCCATTCCTTCCCGAATATATCTCTGTGTTTTCGTGCACCTTTCATATCTTCCCCTATATCGCTGTGTTTTCGCACACCTCTCATAAATTCTCCTATATCGCTGTACTTTTGTGCATTTCTTATACCTTCCCCTATATTTCCGTGTTTTCATGCACATCTCATAACATCCCCTATATACCTCTGTATTTGCGCACCTCCCATACTATCCCTTATATCACTGTGCCTTCGCACACCTCTCATGTATTCGCATATATCGCCCTGTTTTCGCACACCTCCCATACCGTCCCCTATATCGCTGTATTTTCGCACACCTCTCATGGCTTCCCCAATATCGCCGTGTTTTCATGCACATCTCATAAAGTCTGCTATAACTCTGTGTATTCACGCACCTCCCATAGCATCCCCTATATCGCTGTGCCTTCGCACACCGCTCATACCTTCCCCTATATTGCCCTGTTTCCCGCGCACCTCCCATGGCTTCGCATATATCGCTGTGTTTTTGCGCACCTCTCATACCTTCCCCTATATCGCCCTGTTTTCGCGCACATCCCATAACTTCAACATTATCGCTGTGTTATTGCTTACCTCTCATAGCTTCCCCTATATCGCCATGTTTTCGTGCACCTCTCATGTCTTCACTTATGTCGCTGTGTTTCCGCTCCTCTCATTAGTTCCCCTATAATGCTCTGTGTTCTCGCATTTCTGATACTGTTCCCTGTATCAACGTGTTTTCGCTCAACTCTCATAATTTCACCTATATTGCCGTGTTCTCGCACACCTCTCATATCTTCCCCTATATCACTGTGTTTTCGCGCACGTCCAATAGCGTCCCCTATATCGCTGTGTTTTCACGCACCTCTCATGTCTTCCCCTATATCACTGTGTTTTTGTGCACCTCCCATACCATCCCCTATATTGCTGTGCCTTCGCACACCTCTCATACCTTTCCCTATATCGCCCTGTTTTCGAGCACCTCCCATACCTTCCCCTATATCGCTGTGTTTTCGTGTATCTCTCATAACTTCTCCTGTATTGCTGTATTTTTGCGTACCTCTCATAACTTCCCCTATATTGCCGTGTTTTTATGCACATCTCATAACGTCCCCTATATCGCTGTGTATTCGCGCACCTCCCATAGCATCCCCTATATCGCTGTGCCTTCGCGCACCTCTCATACCTTCCCCTATATCACACAGTTTTCACGCACCTCCGATTCCTTCCCCTATATCGCTGTGTTTTTGTGCACCTTTCATACCTTCCCCTATATCGCTGTGTTTTCACACACCTCTCATAACTTCTCCTATATCACTGAGTTTTTGTGCACCTCTAATACCTTCTCTAATATCGCTGAGTTTTCATGCACATCTCATCACGTCCCCTATATCGCTGTGTATTCGCGCACCTCCCATAGCATCCCCTATATCGCTGTGCCTTGTGCAGCTCTCATAGCTTCCCCTATATCGCTGTCTTTTCGCGCACATCCCATAGAATCAGCTTTATCGCTGTGTTATTGCTCACCTCTCATAACTTCCCCTGAATCGCTGAGTTTTTGCACACCTCTCATGTCTTCACCTAGATTGCTATGTTTTCGCTCCTCTCAATACTTCCACTATATCGCTGTGTTTTCTCGCACAATTGATACATTCTCCCGTATCGCTGTGCCTTCGTACACCTCTCATTATTTCCCCTATATCGCCATGTTCTCGTGCACTTCTCATACCTTCCCTTATATCACTGCGTTGTCGTGCACCTCTCATACCTTCCCCTATATGGCTGTGTTTTCATGCACATCTCATAACGTCCCCTATATCGCTGTGTATTTGTGCATCTCCCATTCCTTCCTGAATATATCTCTGTGTTTTTGTGCACCTTACATATCTTCCCCTATATCGCTGTGTTTTCGCACACCTCTCATAACTTCTCCTATATCGCTGTGCTTTCGCACACCTCTCATAACTTCTCCTATATCGCTGTGTTTTTTTGCACCTCTGATACCTTCCCTAATATCGCTGCGTTTTCATGCACATCACATCACGTCCCCTATATCGCTGTGTATTCACGCACCTCCAATAGCATCCCCTGTATCGCTGTGCCTTGCGCACCTCTCATAGCTTCCCCTATATCGCTGTCTTTTCGCGCACATCCCATAGATTCACCTCTATCACTGTGTTATTGCTCACCTCTCATAGCTTCCCCTGTATCGCCGTGTTTTTGCTCACCTCTCATAGCTTCCCCTATATCGCCGTGTTTTCGCGCACCTCTCATGTCTTCACCTAGATCGCTATGTTTTCGCTCCTCTCAATGCTTCCCCTATATCGCTGTGTTTCTCGCACATCTGATACATTCTCTCGTATCGCCGCGTATTCGCACACCTCTCATAATTTCCCCTATATCGCCGTGTTCTCACACACCTCTCATACCTTACCCTATATCACTGTGTTTTCGCGCACCTCTCATACATTCCCCTATATCGCCCTGTTTTTGCGCACATCCCATAACTTCACCTTTATCGCTGTGTTATTGCTTACCTCTCATAGCTTCCCCTATATCGCCGTGTTTTCGCGCACCTCTCATGTCTTCACCTATATCGCTGTGTTTCTGCTCCTCTCATTACTTCCCCTACATCGCTCTGTGTTCTCGCACTTCTGATACAGTTCCCTGTATCAACGTGTTTTCGCGCACCTCTCATAATTTCACCTATATCGCCCTGTTCTCGCACACCTCTCATATCTTCCCCTATATCACTGTGTTTTCGCGCACGTCCAATAGCGTTCCCTATATCGCTGTGTTTTCACGCACCTCTCATGTCTTCCCCTATATCACTGTGTTTTCACGCACCTCCCATAGCATCCTCTATATTACTGTGCCTTCGCACACCTCTCATACCTTCCCCTATATCGCCCTGTTTTCGCGCTCCTCTCATACCTTCACCTATATCACTATGTTTTCACGCAGCTCTCATACCTTCCCCTATATCGATGTATTTTTACGCACATCTCATACCTTCCCCTATATCGCTGTGCTTTCGCGCACCTCCCATAGCTTCGCCTACATCGCTGTTTTCGTGCACATCCCTTAGCTTCACCTTGATCGCTGTGTTATTGCTCACCTCTCATAGCTTACCCTATATCGCCGTGTTTTCACGCACCTCGCATGTCTTCACCTATATCACTATGTTTTCGCTCCTATCATTACTTCCCCTATATCGCTGTGTTTTCTGGCACCTCTGATACAATCTCCTGTATTGCCATGTTTTCGTGCACCTCTTACAATTTCCCCGATATCGTCGTGTTCTCGCACACCTCTCATACCTTCCCCTATATCACTGTTTTTTTGCGCATGTCCCATAGCGTCCCCTATATCGCTGTGTTTTCTGGCACCTCTGACACATTCCCCTGTATCGCCGTGGTTTCGCGCACATCCCACAGGTTCCACTATATTGCCCTGTTTCTGCGCAGTTCTTATACCTTCCCCTATATTGCCGTGTTTTCATGCACATCTCATAACGTCCCCTATATCGCTATGTATTCGTGCACCTCCAATAGCATCCCTTATATTGCAGTGCCTTCGCGCACCTCTCATACATTCCCCTATATCGCCCTGTTTGCGCGCACCTTCCATACCTCCCCCTAATTCGCTGTGTTTTCACGCACCTCTCATAATTTCTCCTTATCGCTGTATCTTTGCGCACCTCTCATGGCTTCCCCAATATCGCCGTGTTTTCATGCACATCTCTTAACGTCCCATATATCGCTGTGCATTCGCGCACTTCCCATAGCATCCCTTATATTGCTGTGCCTTCGCTCACCTCTCATACCTTCCCCTATATCGCTGTGTTTTCACGCACCTCTCATAATTTCTCCTATATCGCCGTATTTTTGCTCACCTCTCATGGCTTCCCCAATATCGTCGCATTTTCATGCACATCTCTTAACGTCCAATATATCGCTGTGTATTCGCGCAACTGCCATAGCATCCCCTATATCGCTGCGCCTTCACGCACCTCTCATACCTTCCCCTATATCGCCGTGCTCTCGCACACCTCTCATATCTTCCCCTATATCACTGTGTTTTCGCGCACATCCAATAGCGTCCCCTATATCGCTCTGCTTTCACGCACCTCTCATGTCTTCCCCTATATCACTGTGTTTTCGTGCATCTCCCATACCATCCCCTATATTGCTGTGTTTCGCACACGTATCATACCTTTCCCTATATCGCCCTGTTTTCGAGCAGCTCCCATACCTTCCCCTATATCGCTGTGTCTTCGTGTACCTCTCATACGTCCCCTTATATCGCTGTGTTTTCACGCACCTCTCATAACTTCCCCTGTATTGCTGTATTTTTGCGCACCTTTCATAACTTCCCCTATATTGCCATGATTTTATACACATCTCATAACGTCCCCTATATCGCTGTGTATTCGCGCACCTCCCATAGCATCCCCTATATCACTGTGCCTTCGCGCACCTCTCATACCTTCCCTTATATTGCCCTGTTTTCGCGCACCTCTCATGTCTTCCACTACATCACTGTGTTTTCTGGCACCTCTGATGCATTCCGCTGTAACACCAAGTTTTCGCACACCTCTCATACTTTCCCCTATATCGCCGTGTTTACGCGCACCTCTCATACATGCTCCTATATCGCCATGTTTTTATGCACATCTCATACCGTCTCCTATATCGCTGTGTTTTCGCGCACCTCCCATAGCATCCCCTGTATCGCTGTGCCTTCGTGCACCTCTCATACCTTCCTCTGCATCGCCCTGTTTTCGCGCACCTCCTATACCTTCCCTTATATCACTGCGTTTTCGTGCACCTTTCATACCTTCCCCTATATCGCTGTGTTTTCGCACACCTCTCATAACTTCTCTTATATCGCTGTGTTTTGTGCACCTCTCATACCTTCCCTAATATCACTGTGTTTTCATGCACATCTCATCACGTCCACTATATCGCTGTGTATTCACGCACCTCCCATAGCATCCCCTATACCGCTGTGCCTTGCGAACCTCTCATAGGTTCCACTATATCGCTGTGTTTTTGCTCACCTCTCATAGCTTTCCCTATATCGCCATGTTTTCGCGCACCTCTCATGTCTTCACCTCGATCGCTATGTATTCGATCCTCTCAATACTTCCCCTATATCTCTGTGTTTTCTCGAACATCTGATACATTCTCCCGTATCGCCGTGTTTTCGCACACCTCTCATAATTTCCCCTATTTCGCCGTGTTCTCGCGCACCTCTCATAACTTACCCTATGTTTTCCCCTGTGTTTTCGCGCACGTCCCATTGCGTCCCCTATATCGCTGTGTTTTCGCGCACCTCTCATGCCTTCCCCTATATCGCTGTGTTTTCACGCACCTCTCTTAACTTCTCCTATATCGCTGTGATTTTGCACACCTCTCATACCTTCCCCTATATCGCTGTGTTTTCAGGCACCTCTCATGGCTTCCCCAATATCGCCGTGTATTCATGCACATCTCATACCGTCCCCTATATCGCTGTGTTTTCGCACACCTCCCATAGCTTCGCCAACATCGCTGTTTTCGCGCATATCCCATAGCTTCACCTTGATCGCTGTGTTATTGCTCACCTCTCATAGCTTACCCTGTATCGCCATGCTTTAGCGCACCTCGCATGTCTTAACCTATATCGCTGTTTTCACTCCTATCTTTACTTCCCTTATATCGCTGTGTTTTCTCGCACCTCTGATACATTCTCCTGTATTGCCATGTTTTCGCGCACCTCTTACAATTTCCCCTATATTGCCGTGTTCTCACACACCTCTCATACCTTCCCCTATATCACTGTCTTTTTGCTCATGTCCTGTAGCGTCCCCTATATCGCTGTGCTTTCTCGCACCTCTGATACATTCCCCTGTATCGCCGTGGTTTCGCGCACATCACATAGGTTCCCCTATATCGCCCTGTTTTCACGCACCTCCCATACCTTCCCCAATATCGCTTTGTTTTCGTGCACCTCTCCTACCTTCCCTTATATCGCTGTGTTTCCACGCACCTCTCATAACTTCTCCTATATCGCTGTATTTTTGCGCAGCTCTTATACCTTCCCCTATATTGCCGTGTTTTCATGCACATCTCATAATGTCCTCTATATCGCTGCGTATTCGCGCACCTCCCATAGCATCCCTTATATTGCTGTGTCTTCGCGCACCTCTCATACCTTCCTCTATATCGCTGTGTTTTCACGCACCTCTCATAATTTCTCCTATATTGCCGTATTTTTGCGCACCACTCATGGCTTCCCCAATATCGCCGTGTTTTCATGCATATCTCTTAACGTCCCCTATATCTCTGTGTATTCACGCAACTCCCATAGCATCCCCTGTATCGCTGTGCCTTCGCGCACCTCTCATACCTTCCCTTATATCGGCGTGTTTTCATGCACATCTCATAATGTCCCCTATATCGCTGTATTTTTGCGCAGCTCTTATACCTTCCCCTATATTGCCGTGTTTTCATGCACATCTCATAATGTCCTCTATATCGCTGCGTATTCGCGCACCTCCCATAGCATCCCTTATATTGCTGTCTTCGCGCACCTCTCATACCTTCCTCTATATCGCCCTGTTTTCGCGCACCTTCCATAACCTTCCCTATATCACTGTGTTTTCATGCACCTCTCATACCTCCCCCTATATCGCTGTGTTTTCACGCACCTCTCATAATTTCTCCTATATTGCCATATTTTTGCGCACCACTCATGGCTTCCCCAATATCGCCGTGTTTTCATGCACATCTATTATCGTCCCATATATCGCTGTGTATTCGCGCACCGGCCATAGCATCCCCTATCTCGCTGTGACTTCGCGCACCTCCCATACCTCCCCCTATATTGCCGTGTTTTTATGCACATCTCATACCGTCCCCTATATTACTGTGTTTTGGCGCACCTCCCATACCTTCCCCTATATCACTGTGTTTTTGTGCACCTCTCATACCTTCCCCAATATCGCCCTGTTTTCGCGCATCTCCTATACCTTCCCTTATATTGCTGCATATTCGTGCACCTCTCATACCTTCCCGTACATTGCCCAGTGTTCGCCAACCTCCTATACCTTCCCTTGTACCGCTGCATTTTCGTGCACCTCTCATACCTTCCCCTATATCGCTGTGTTTTCATGCACATCTCATAATGTCCCCAATTTCGCAGTGTATTCGTGCACCTCCCATAACATTCCCTATATCGCTCTGCCTTCACGCACCTCTCATACCTTCCCCTATATCACCGTGTTTTCATGCACATCTCATATCGTCCCGTATATCGCTGTGCTTTCGCGCACCTCTCATACCTTCCCCTATATCGCTGTGTTTTTGTGCACCTCTCATACCTTCACTAACATCGTTGCATTTTCATGCACATCTCATCATGTTCCCTATATCGCTGTGCATTCACGCACCTCCCATAGTATCCCCTATGTCGCTGTGCCTTCGCGCACCTCTCATACCTTCCCCTATATCGCAGTCTTTTCGCACACATCCCATAGATTCACCTTTATCGCTGTATTATTGTTCACCTCTCATAGCTTCCCCTGTATTGCCGTGTTTTTGCTCACCTCTCATAGCTTCCCCTATATCGCCGTGTTTTCGCGCACCTCTCCTGTCTTCCCCTATATCACTGTGTTTTCGCGCACCTTCCATAGCATCCCCTATATTGCTCTGCCTTCGCATACCTCCACTAACTTCATCTATATCACCCTGTTTTCGAGCACCTTACATACCTTCCCCTATATCGCTGTGTTTTTGTGCACCTCTCATACCTCCCCCTATATCGCTGTGCCTTGCGCACCTCTCATACCTTCCCCTATATCACCCTGTTTTCGCGCACTTCCCATTCCTTCAGCAATATCGCTGTTTTCGTGCACCTCTCATACCTTCCCCTATATCGCTGTGTTTTCACACATCTCTCATAACTTCTCCTATATCACTGTGTTTTTTTTGCACCTCTCATACCTTCCCTAATATCGCTGCATTTTCATGCACATCTCATCACGTCCCCTATATCGTTGTGTATTCACGCACCTCCCATAGCATCCCCTATATCGCTGTGCCTTGCGCACCTCTCATACCTTCCCCTATAGCGCTGTCTTTTTGCGCACATCCCATAGATTCACCTTTATCGCTGTGTTTTTGCTCACCTCTCATAGATTCCCCTATATCGCCCTGTTTTCGTGCACCTCCCATACCTTCCCCGATATCGCTGTGTTTTCGTGCTCCTCTCATACCTTCCCCTATATCACTGTTTTTTTGCTCATGTCCTACAGCGTCCCCTATATCGCTGTGTTTTGGCGCACCTCTCATAACTTCCCCAATATCACCCTGTTATCACGCACATCGCCTAGCTTCCACTATATTGCCCTGTTTTCGCGCACCTCTCATGTCTTCCCCTATATCAGTGTGTTTTCGCACACATCCCATAGCATACCCTATATTGCTGTGCCTTCGCACACCTCTCATACCTTCCTCTATATCGCCTTGTTCTCGACCACCTCCCATACCTTCCCCTTATCGCTGTGTTTTCGTGTACCTCTCATACCTCCCCCTATATCGCTGTATTTTCACGCACCTCTCATAGCGTCCCCTATATCGCTGTGTATTCGCGCACCTCCCATAGCATCCCCTATATCGCTGTGCCTTCGCGCACCTCACATACCTTCCCCTATATCGCCCTGTTTTCGCGCACCTCCGATTCCTTCCCCTATATCGCTGTGCTTTCGTGCACATCCGATTCCTTCCCCTGTATCGCCGTGTTTTCGTGCACCTCTCATACCTTCCCTACATCGCTGTGTTTTCACACACCTCTCATAACTTCCCCTATATCGCCCTGCTTTCGAGCACCTCCCATACCTTCCCCTATATCGCTGTGTTTTCGTTTACCTCTCATACCTCCCCCTATATCGCTCTGTTTTCACGCACCTCTCATAACTTCCCCTATACTGCCGTTTTTTTATGCACATCTCATAACGTCCCCTATTTCGCTGTGTATTCGTGCACCTCCCATAACATCCCCTACATCGCTGTGCCTTCGTGCACCTCCCATACCTTCCCCTATATCGCCCTGTTTTCGCCCACCTCCAATACCTTCCCTTATATCGCTGTGTTTTCATGCACCTCTCATACCTCCCCCTATATCGTTGTGTTTTCACGCACCTCTCATAACTTCTCCTATATTGCTGTAGTTTTGCGCACCTCTCATAACTTCCCCTATATCGCCATGTTTTTATGCACATCTCATAATGTTCCCTATATCGCTGTGTATTCACGCACCTCCCATAGCATCCCCTATATCGCTGTGTCTTGCGCACCTCTCATAGCTTCCCCTATATCGCTGTCTTTTCGCGCACATCCCATAGATTCACCTTTATCGCTGTGTTATTGCTCACCTCTCATAGATTCCCCTGTATCGCCGTGTTTTTGCTCACCTCTCATAGCTTCCCCCATATGTCCGTGTCTTTGCGCACCTCTCATGTCTTCACCTAGATCGCTATGTTTTTTACTCCTCTAAATACTTACCCTATATCGCTGTGTTTTCTCGCACATCTGATAAATTCTCCCATATCGCCGTGTTTTCGCACACCTCTCATAATTTCCCCTATATCACTGTGTTTTCGCGAACGTCCCATTGCGTCCCCTATATCGTCCTGTTTTCGCGCACCTCTCATTAATTCCCCTATATCACCCTGCTTTCGAGCACCTCCCATACCTTCCCCTATATCGCTGAGTTTTCGTGTACCTCTCATACCTCCCCCTATATTGCTGTGTTTTCACGCACCTCTAATAACTTCTCCTATATTGCTGTATCATTGCGCACCTCTCATAACTTCCCCTGTATCGCCGTGTTTTCGTGCACCTCTCATACCTTCCCTACATCGCTGTGTTTTCACACACCTCTCATAACTTCCCCTATATCGCCCTGCTTTCGAGCACCTCCCATACCTTCCCCTATATCGCTGTGTTTTCGTTTACCTCTCATACCTCCCCCTATATCGCTGTGTTTTCACGCACCTCTCATAACTTCCCCTATACTGCCGTTTTTTTATGCACATCTCATAACGTCCCCTATTTCGCTGTGTATTCGTGCACCTCCCATAACATCCCCTATATCGCTGTGCCTTCGTGCACCTCCCATACCTTCCCCTATATCGCCCTGTTTTCGCCCACCACCAATACCTTCCCTTATATCGCTGTGTTTTCATGCACCTCTCATACCTCCCCCTATATCGTTGTGTTTTCACGCACCTCTCATAACTTCTCCTTTATTGCTGTAGTTTTGCGCACCTCTCATAGCTTCCCCTATATCGCTGTATTTTCGCGCTCATCCCATAGATTCACCTTCATCACTGTGTTATTGCTCACCTCTCATAGCTTCCCCTGTATCGCCGTGTTTTTGCTCACCTCTCATAGCTTCCCCCATATCGCCGTGTTTCGCGCACCTCTCATGTCATCACCTAGATCGCAATGTTTTCGTTCCTCTCAATACTTCCCCTATATCGCTGTTTTCTAGCACATCTGATACATTCTCCCGTATCGCCGTGTTTTCGCACACCTCTCATAATTTCCCATATATCGCCGTGTTCTCGCACACCTCTCATAGCTTTCCCTATATCACTGTGTTTTCGCACACGTCCCATTGCGTCCCCTGTATCGCTGTGTTTTCGCGCACCTCTCATACCTTCCCCTATATAGCCCTATTTTCATGCACATCCCATAGCTTCCACTATATTGCCCTGTTTTCGCGCACCTCTCATGTATTCCACTACATCACTGTGTTTTCTGGCACCTCTGATGCATTCCCCTGTAACGCCAAGTTTTCGCGCACCTCTCATACTTTCCATTATATCACCCTGTTTACGCGCACCTCTCCTACCTCTCCCTATATCGCCATGTTTTTATGCACATTTCATACCGTCTCCTATATCACTGTGTTTTCGCACACCTCCCATAGCATCCTCTATATTGCTGTGCCTTCGTGCACCTCTAATACCTTCCCCTATATCGCCCTGTTTTCGCGCACCTCTTATGTATTCCACTACATCGCTGTGTTTTCTGGCACCTCTGATGCATTCCCCTGTAACGCCAAGTTTTCGCGCACATCTCATACTTTCCCCTATATCGCCGTGTTTACGCGCACCTCTCATACCTCCCCCTATATCGCCATGTTTTTATGCACATTTCATACCGTATCCTATATCACTGTTTTCTCGCGCACCTCCCATAGCATCCCCTATATCGCTGTGCCTTCATGCACCTCTCATACCTTCCCCTAAATCGCCCTGTTTTCGCGAACCTCCTATACCTTCCCTTATATCGCTGCGTTTTCGTGCACCTCTCATACCTTCCCGTATAACGCTGTGTTTTCATGCACATCTCATAACGTCCCCTATTTCGCTGTGTATTCGTGCAATTCCCATAACATCCCCTATATCGCTGTGCCTTCGCGCACCTCTCATACCTTCCCCTATAATGCCGTGTTTTCATGCACATCTCATAACGTCCCCTATATCGCTGGGTTTTCACGCACCTCTCATAACTTCCCCTATATCACCCTGCTTTCGAGCACCTCCCATACCTTCCCCTATATCGCTGTATTTTCGTGTACCTCTCATACCTCCCCCTATATTGCTGTGTTTTCGCGCACCTCTAATAACTTCTCCTATATTGCTGTATTATTGCGCACCTCTCATAACTTCCGCTATATCGCCGTGTTTTCATGCACCTCTCATACCTTCCCTATATCGCTGTGTTTTCACACACCTCTCATAACTTCCCCTATATTGCTGAGTTTTTGGGCACCTCTCATAACTTCCCTAATATCGCTGCGTTTTCATGCACATCTCATCACGTCCCCTATATCGCTGTGTATTCACGCACCTCTCATACCTCCCCCTATATCGCTGTGCCTTGCGCACCTCTCATACCTTTCCCTATATCGCTGTCTTTTTGCGCACATCCCATAGATTCACCTTTATCGCTGTGTTATTGTTCACCTCTCATAGATTCCCCTGTATCGCCGTGTTTTTGCTCACCTCTCATAGCTTCCCCCATATGTCCGTGTCTTTGCGCACCTCTCATGTCTTCACCTAGATCGCTATGTTTTTTACTCCTCTAAATACTTACCCTATATCGCTGTGTTTTCTCGCACAGCTGATACATTCTCCCATATCGCCGTGTTTTCGCACACCTCTCATAATTTCCCCTATATCGCCGTGTTCTCGCACACTTCTCATACCTTCCCCTATATCACTGTGTTTTCGCGAACGTCCCATTGCTCCCCCTATATTGCTGTGTTTTCACGCACCTCTAATAACTTCTCCTATATTGCTTTATTATTGCGCACCTCTCATAACTTCCCCTGTATCGCCGTGTTTTCGTGCACCTCTCATACCATCCCTACATCGCTGTGTTTTCACACACCTCTCATAACTTCCCCTATATCGTCCTGCTTTCGAGCACCTCCCATACCTTCCCCTATATCGCTGTGTTTTCGTTTACCTCTCATACCTCCCCCTATATCGCTGTGTTTTCACACACCTCTCATAACTTCCCCTATACTGCCGTTTTTTTATGCACATCTCATAACGTCCCCTATTTCGCAGTGTATTCGTGCACCTCCCATAACATCTCCTATATCGCTGTGCCTTCGTGCACCTCCCATACCTTCCCCTATATCGCCCTGTTTTCGCCCACCTCCAATACCTTCCCTTATATCGCTGTGTTTTCATGCACCTCTCATACCTCCCCCTATATCGTTGTGTTTTCACGCACCTCTCATAACTTCTCCTATATTGCTGTAGTTTTGCGCACCTCTCATAACTTCCCCTATATCGCCGTGTTTTTATGCACATCTCATAATGTTCCCTATATCGCTGTGTATTCACGCACCTCCCATAGCATCCCCTATATCGCTGTGTCTTGCGCACCTCTCATAGCTTCCCCTATATCGCTGCCTTTTCGCGCACATCCCATAGATTCACCTTTATCGCTGTGTTATTGCTCACCTCTCATAGCTTCCCCTATATCGCCGTGTTTTCGTGCACTTCTCAGGTCTTCACCTAGATCACTATGTTTTCGTTCCTCTCAATACTTCCCCTATATCGCTGTTTTCTCGCACATCTGATACATTCTCCCGTATAGCCGTGTTTTCGCACACCTGTCATAATTTCCCCTATATCGCCGTGTTCTCGCACACCTCTCATAGCTTTCCCTATATCACTGTGTTTTCGCATACGTCCCATTGCGTTCCCTGTATCGCTGTGTTTTCGCGCACCTCTCATACCTTCCCCTATATAGCCCTATTTTCATGCACATCCCATAGCTTCCACTATATTGCCCTGTTTTCGCGCACCTCTCATGTATTCCACTACATCACTGTGTTTTCTGGCACCTCTGATGCATTCCCCTGTAACGCCAAGTTTTCGCACACCCTCATACCTTCCATTATATCGCCCTGTTTACGCGCACCTCTCCTACCTCTCCCTATATCGCCATGTTTTTATGCACATTTCATACCGTCTCCTATATCGCTGTGTTTTCGCACACGTCCCATAGCATGCCCTATATTGCTGTGCCTTCGTGCACCTCTCATACCTTCCCCTATATCGCCCTGTTTTCGCGCACCTCTTATGTATTCCACTACATCGCTGTGTTTTCTGGCACCTCTGATGCATTCCCCTGTAACGCCAAGTTTTCGCGCACATCTCATACTTTCCCCTATATCGCCGTGTTTACGCGCACCTCTCATACCTCCCCCTATATCGCCATGTTTTTATGCACATTTCATATCGTCTCCTATATCGCTGTTTTCTCGCGCACCTCCCATAGCATCCCCTATATCGCTGTGCCTTCATGCACCTCTCATACCTTCCCCTAAATCGCCCTGTTTTCGCGCACCTCCTATACCTTCCCTTATATCGCTGCGTTTTCGTGCACCTCTCATACCTTCCCGTATAACGCTGTGTTTTCATGCACATCTCATAACGTCCCCTATTTCGCTGTGTATTCGTGCAATTCCCATAACATCCCCTATATCGCTGTGCCTTCGCGCACCTCTCATACCTTCCCCTATAATGCCGTGTTTTCATGCACATCTCATAACGTCCCCTATATCGCTGGGTTTTCACGCACCTCTCATAACTTCCCCTATATCACCCTGCTTTCGAGCACCTCCCATAACTTCCCCTATATCGCTGTGTTTTCGTGTACCTCTCATACCTCCCCCTATATTGCTGTGTTTTCGCGCACCTCTAATAACTTCTCCTATATTGTTGTATTATTGCGCACCTCTCATAACTTCCCCTATATCGCCGTGTTTTCATGCACCTCTCATACCTTCCCTATATCGCTGTGTTTTCACACACCTCTCATAACTTCCCCTATATTGCGGTGTTTTTGTGCACCTCTCATAACTTCCCTAATATCGCTGCGTTTTCATGCACATCTCATCACGTCCCCTATATCGCTGTGTATTCACGCACCTCTCATACCTCCCCCTATATCGCTGTGCCTTGCGCACCTCTCATACCTTCCCCTATATCGCTGTCTTTTTGCGCACATCCCATAGATTCACCTTTATCGCTGTGTTATTGCTCACCTCTCATAGATTCCCCTGTATCGCCGTGTTATTGCTCACCTCTCATAGCTTCCCCCATATGTCCGTGTCTTTGCGCACCTCTCATGTCTTCACCTAGATCGCTATGTTTTTTACTCCTCTAAATACTTACCCTATATCGCTGTGTTTTCTCGCACATCTGATACATTCTCCCATATCGCCGTGTTTTCGCACACCTCTCATAATTTCCCCTATATCGCCGTGTTCTCGCACACTTCTCATACCTTCCCCTATATCACTGTGTTTTCGCGAACGTCCCATTGCGTCCCCTATATCGTCCTGTTTTCGCGCACCTCTCATTAATTCCCCTATATCACCCTGCTTTCGAGCACCTCCCATACCTTCCCCTATATCGCTGAGTTTTCGTGTACTTCTCATACCTCCCCCTATATTGCTGTGTTTTCACGCACCTCTAATAACTTCTCCTATATTGCTGTACTATTGCGCACCTCTCATAACTTCCCCTGTATCGCCGTGTTTTCATGCACCTCTCATACCTTCCCTACATCGCTGTGTTTTCATGCACATCTCATAACTTCTCCTATATCGCTGTGTTTTTGTGCACCTCTCATACCTTCCCCTATATCGCCCTGTTTTTGTACATCTCCCATTCCTGCCTCTATATCGTTGAGAGGTACACGAAAACACAGCGATATAGGGGAAGGTATGGGAGGTGCTCGAAAGCAGGGTGATATAGGGGAAGTTATGAGAGGTGCGTGAAAACCTTCCCTATATCGCTGTGTTTTCACACACCTCTTGCAACGTCTCCTATATCGCTGTGTTTTAGTGCACCTCTCATAACTTCCCTAATATCGTTGCGTTTTCATGCACATCTCATCACGTCCCCTATATCGCTGTGTATTCACGCACCTCCCATAGCATCCCCTATATCGCTGTGCCTTGCGCACCTCTCATAGCTTCGCCTATATCGCTGTCTTTTCGCGCACATCCCATAAATTCACCTTTATCACTGCGTTATTGCTCACTTCTCATAGCTTCCCTGTATCGCCGTGTTTTTGCTCACCTCTCATAGCTTCCCCTATATCGCCGTGTTTTCGCGCCCTTCTCATGTCATCACCTAGATCGCAATGTTTTCGTTCCTCTCAATACTTCCCCTATATCGCTGTTTTCTAGCACATCTGATATATTCTCCCGTATCGCCGTGTTTTCGCACACCTCTCATAATTTCCCATATATCGCCGTGTTCTCGCACACCTCTCATACCTTTCCCTACATCACTGTGTTTTCGCAGACTTCCCATTGCGTCCCCTATATCGCTGTGTTTTCGCGCACCTCTCATACCTTCCCCTATATCGCCCAATTTTCATGCACGTCCCATAGCTTCCACTATATTGCCCTGTTTTCGCGCACCTCTCATGTATTCCACTACATCACTGTGTTTTCTGGCACCTCTGATGCATTCCCCTGTAACGCCAGGTTTTCGCGCACCTCTCTTACTTTCCATTATATCGCCGTGTTTACGGGCACCTCTCATACCTCACCGTATATGGCCATGTTTTTATGCACATCTCATACCGTCTCCTATATCGCTGTGTTTTCGCACACCTCCCATAGCATCCCCTATATTGCTGTGCCTTCGTGCACCTCTCATACCTTCCCCTTTATCGCCCTGTTTTCGCGCACCTCTCATGTATTCCACTACATCGCTGTGTTTTCTGGCACCTCTGATGCATTCCCTTGTAATGCCAAGTTTTCGCGCACCTCGCATACTTTCCCCTATATCGCCGTGTTTACGCGAACCTCTCATACCTCCACCTATATCGCCACGTTTTTATGCACATCTCATCCCGTCTCCTATATCGCTGTGCTTTTGCGCACCTACCATAGCATCCCCTATATCGAATGTGCCTTTTTGCACCTCTCATACCTTCTCTTATAGCGCCCTGTTTTCGCGCACCTCCTATACCTTCCCTTATAAAGCTGCATTATCGTGCGCCTCTCATACCTTCCCCTATATCGCCGTGTTTTCATGCACATCTCATAACGTCCCCTATATCGCTGGGTTTTCACGCACCTCTAATAACTTCTGCTATATTGCTGTATTATTGCACACCACTCATAACTTCCCCAATATCGCCGTGTTTTTATGCACATCTCATTATGTCCCCTATATCGCTGTGTATTAGTGCACCTCCCATACCTTCCCTTATATCGCTGTGTTTTCGCACACCTCTCATAACTTCTACTATATCACTGTGTTTTTGTGCACCTCTCATACCTTCCCTAATATCGCTGCGTTTTCATGGACATCTCATCACGTTCCCTATATCGCTGTGTATTCACGCACCTCCCATAGCATCCTCTATATCGCTGTGCCTTGCGCACCTCTCATAGCTTCCCCTATATCGCTGTATTTTCGCGCTCATCCCATAGATTCACCTTCATCACTGTGTTATTGCTCACCTCTCATAGCTTCCCCTGTATCGCCGTGTTTTTGCTCACCTCTCATAGCTTCCCCCATATCGCCGTGTTTCGCGCACCTCTCATGTCATCACCTAGATCGCAATGTTTTCGTTCCTCTCAATACTTCCCCTATATCGCTGTTTTCTAGCACATCTGATACATTCTCCCGTATCGACGTGTTTTCGTACACCTCTCATAATTTCCCATATATCGCCGTGTTCTCGCACACCTCTCATACCTTTCCCTACATCACTGTGTTTTCGCAGACTTCCCATTGCGTCCCCTATATCGCTGTGTTTTCGCGCACCTCTCATACCTTCCCCTATATTGCCCAATTTTCATGCACGTCCCATAGCTTCCACTATATTGCCCTGTTTTCGCGCACCTCTCATGCATTCCACTACATCACTGTGTTTTCTGGCACCTCTGATGCATTCCCCTGTAACGCCAAGTTTTCGCGCACCTCTCTTACTTTCCATTATATCGCCGTGTTTACGGGCACCTCTCATACCTCACCCTATATGGCCATGTTTTTATGCACATCTCATACCGTCTCCTATATCGCTGTGTTTTCGCACACCTCCCATAGCATCCCCTATATTGCTGTGCCTTCGTGCACCTCTCATACCTTCCCCTTCATCGCCCTCTTTTCGCGCACCTCTCATGTATTCCACTACATCGCTGTGTTTTCTGGCACCTCTGATGCATTCCCTTGTAATGCCAAGTTTTCGCGCACCTCGCATACTTTCCCCTATATCGCCGTGTTTACGCGAACCTCTCATACCTCCACCTATATCGCCACGTTTTTATGCACATCTCATCCCGTCTCCTATATCGCTGTGCTTTTGCGCACCTACCATAGCATCCCCTATATCGAATGTGCCTTTTTGCACCTCTCATACCTTCCCTTATAGCGCCCTGTTTTCGCGCACCTCCTATACCTTCCCTTATAAAGCTGCATTATCGTGCACCTCTCATACCTTCCCCTATATCGCCGTGTTTTCATACACATCTCATAACGTCCTCTTTATCGCTGGGTTTTCACGCACCTCTAATAACTTCTGCTATATTGCTGTATTATTCCACACCACTCATAACTTCCCCAATATCGCCGTGTTTTTATGCACATCTCATTATGTCCCCTATATCGCTGTGTATTAGTGCACCTCCCATACCTTCCCTTATATCGCTGTGTTTTCGCA
Source organism: Mobula birostris (assembly GCF_030028105.1). Lineage (NCBI taxonomy): Eukaryota > Metazoa > Chordata > Chondrichthyes > Myliobatiformes > Myliobatidae > Mobula > Mobula birostris. Next base: position 59,185 of record NW_027274106.1, read on the forward strand.
CACCTCTCATAACTTCTACTATATCACTGTGTTTTTGTGCACCTCTCATACCTTCCCTAATATCGCTGCGTTTTCATGGACATCTCATCACGTTCCCTATATCGCTGTGTATTCACGCACCTCCCATAGCATCCTCTAAATCGCTGTGCCTTGCGCACCTCTCATAGCTTCCCCTATATCGCTGTATTTTCGCACTCATCCCATAGATTCACCTTCATCACTGTGTTATTGCTCACCTCTCATAGCTTCCCCTGTATCGCCGTGTTTTTGCTCACCTCTCATAGCTTCCCCCATATCGCCGTGTTTCGCGCACCTCTCATGTCTTCACCTAGATCGCTATGTTTTCGCTCCTCTCAATACTTCCCCTATATCGCTGTGTTTTCTCGCACATCTGATACCGCCCCCTATATCGCCGTGTTTTTATACACATCTCATACTGTCCCCTATATTACTGTGTTTTCACGCACCTCCCATAGCATCCCCTATATCGCTCTGCCTTCGTGCACTTCTCATACCTTCCCCTATATCGCTCTGTTTTTGTGCACCTCCTTTACCTTCCCTTGTATCGCTGCGTTTTCGTGCACCTCTCATACCTTCCCCTATATCGCTGTGTTTACATGCACATCTCATAACGTCCCCTATTTCGCTGTGTATTCGCGCACCTCCCATAACATTCCCTATATCGCTGTGCCTTCGCGCACCTCTCATACCTTCCCCTATATCGCCGTATTTTCATGCACATCTCATAATCTCCCCCATATCGCTGGGTTTCCACGCATCTCTCATAACTTCCCCTATATCGCCCTGTTTTCGCGCTCCTCTCATACCTTCCCCTATATCGCTGTGTTTTCGTTTAACTCTCATAACTCCCCCTATATCGCTGTGTTTTCAAGCACCTCTCATTACTTCTCATATATTGCTGTATTTTTGCGCACCTCTCATAACTTCCCCTATATTGCCGTTTTTTTATGCACATCTCATAACGTCCCCTATTTCGCTGTGTATTCGTGCACCTCCCATAACATCCCCTATATCGCTGTGCCTTCGTGCACCTCCCATACCTTCCCCTATATCGCCCTGTTTTCGCCCACCTCCTATACCTTCCCTTATATCGCTGTTTTCGTGCACCTCTCATACCTCCCCCTATATTGTTGTGTTTTCACGCACCTCTCATAACTTCTCCTTTTTTGCTGTATTTTTGCGCACCTCTCATAACTTCCCCTACATCACCGTGTTTTGATGCACATCTCATAACGTCCCCTATATCGCTGTGTATTCGTGCACCTCCCATTCCTTCCCCTATATCGCTGTGCTTTCGTGCACCTTTCATACCTTCCCCTATATCGCTGTTTTCGCACACCTCTCATAACTTCTCCTATATCGCTATGTTTTTGTGCACCTCTTATAACTTTCCTAATATCGCTGAGTTTTCATGCACATCCCATCACATCCACTATATCGCTGTGTATTCACGCACCTCCCATAGCATCCCCTATATCGCTGTGCCTTGCGCACCTCTCATAACTTCGCCTATATCGCTGTCTTTTCGCGCAATCCCATAGATTCACCTTTATCACTGCGTTATTGCTCACCTCTCATTTCTTCCCTGTATCCCCCTGTTTTGGCTCACCTCTCATAGCTTCCCCTATATCGCCGTGTTTTCGCGCCCTTCTCATGTCTTCACCTAGATCGCAATGTTTTCGTTCCTCTCAATACTTCCCCTATATCGCTGTTTTCTAGCACATCTGATACATTCTCCCGTATCGCCGTGTTTTCGCACACCTCTCATAATTTCCCATATATCGCCGTGTTCTTGCATACCTCTCATACCTTTCCCTACGTCACAGTGTTTTCGCAGACTTCCCATTGCATCCCCTATATCGCTGTGTTTTAGTGCACCTCTCATACCTTCCCCTATATCGCCCAATTTTCATGCACGTCCCATAGCTTCCACTATATTGCCCTGTTTTCGCGCACCTCTCATGTATTCCACTACATCACTGTGTTTTCTGGCACCTCTGATGCATTCCCCTGTAACGCCAAGTTTTCGCGCACCTCTCATACTTTCCATTATATCGCCGTGTTTACGCGCACCTCTCATACCTCACCCTATATGGCCATGTTTTTATGCACATCTCATACCGTCTCCTATATCGCTGTGTTTTCGCACACCTCCCATAGCATCCCCTATATTGCTGTGCCTTCGTGCACCTCTCATACCTTCCCCTTTATCGCCCTGTTTTCGCGCACCTCTCATGTATTCCACTACATCGCTGTGTTTTCTGGCACCTCTGATGCATTCCCTTGTAATGCCACGTTTTCGCGCACCTCGCATACTTTCCCCTATATCGCCGTGTTTACGCGCACCTCTCATACCTCCCCCTATATCGCCACGTTTTTATGCACATCTCATCCCGTCTCCTATATCGCTGTGCTTTTGCGCACCTACCATAGCATCCCCTATATCGAATGTGCCTTTTTGCACCTCTTATACCTTCCCCAATAGCGCCCTGTTTTCGTGCAGCTCCTATACCTTCCCTTATAAAGCTGCATTTTCGTGCACCTCTCATACCTTCCCCTACATCGCCGTGTTTTCATGCACATCTCATAACGTCCCCTATATCGCTGGGTTTTCACGCACCTCTCATAACTTCCCCTATATCCCCCTGCTTTCGAGCACCTCGCATACCTTCCCCTATATCGCTGTTTTTTCGTGTACCTCTCATACCTCCCCCTATATCGCTGTGTTTTCACGCACCTCTAATAACTTCTGCTATATTGCTGTATTATTGCGCACCTCTCATAACTTCCCCAATATCGCCGTGTTTTTATGCACATCTCATAATGTCCCCTATATCGCTGTGTATTAGTGCACCTCCCATACCTTCCCTTATATCGCTGTGTTTTCGCACACCTCTCATAACTTTTCCTATATCGCTGTGTTTTTGTGCACCTCTCATACCTTCCCTAATATCGCTGCGTTTTCATGGACATCTCATCACGTTCCCTATATCGCTGTGTATTCACGCACCTCCCATAGCATCCCCTATATCGCTGTGCCTTGCGCACCTCTCATAGCTTCCCCTATATCGCCGTGTTTTCATGTACATCTCATAACTCCCCCTATATCGCTGTGTTTTCAAGCACCTCTCATAACTTCCCCTATATTGCCGTTTTTTTATCCACATCTCATAACGTCCCCTATTTCGCTGTGTATTCGTGCACCTCCCATAACATCCCCTATATCGCTGTGCCTTCGTGCACCTCCCATACCTTCCCCTATATCGCCCTGTTTTTGCGCACCTCCTATACCTTCCCTTGTATCGCTGCGTTTTTGTGCACCTCTCATACCTTCCCCTATATCGCTGTGTTTACATGCACATCTCATAACGTCCCCTATTTCGCTGTGTATTCGTGCACCTCCCATAACATTCCCTATATCGCTGTGCCTTCGCGCACCTCTTATACCTTCCCCTATATCGCCGTATTTTCATGCACATCTCATAATCTCCCCCATATCGCTAGGTTTCCACGCACATCCCATAGATTCACCTTTATCGCTGCGTTATTGCTCACCTCTCATAGCTTCCCTGTATCGCCCTGTTTTTGCTCACCTCTCATACCTTCCCTTATATCGCCGTGTTTTCGCGCCCTTCTCTTGTCTTCACCTAGATCGCTATGTTTTCGTTCCTCTCAATACTTCCCCTATATCGCTGTTTTCTAGCACATCTGATACATTCTCCGGTATCGCCGTGTTCTCGCACACCTCTCATAATTTTTCCTATATTGCCGTGTTCTCGCACACCTCTCATACCTTTCCCTATAACACTCCGTTTTCGCACACGTCCCATTGCGTCCTCTATATCGCTGTGTTTTCACGCACCTCTCATACCTTCCCCTATATCGCACTATTTTCATGCACATTCCATAGCTTCCACTATATTGCCCTGTTTTCGCACACCTCTCATGTATTCCACTACATCGCTGTGTTTTCTCTGCACCTCTGATGCATTCCCCTGTAACGCCAAGTTTTCGCGCACATCTCATAATTTCCGCTATATCGCAGTGTTTACGCGCACCTCTCATACCTCCCCCCTATATCGCCATGTTTTTATGCACATCTCATACCGTCTCCTATATCGCTGTTTTTCTGGCGCACCTCCTATAGCATCCCCCTATATCGCTGTGCCTTCATGCACCTCTCATACTTTCCCCTACAACGCTGTGTTTTCATGCACATCTCATAATGTCCCCTATTTCGCTGTGTATTCGTGCACCTCCCATAACATCTCCTATATCGCTGTGCCTTCGCGCATCTCTCATACCTTCCCCTATATCGCCGTGTTTTCATGCACATCTCATAACGTCCCCTATATCGCTGAGTTTTCACGCACCTCTCATAACTTCCCCTATATCACCCTGCTTTCGAGCACCTCCCATACCTTCCCCTATATCGCTGTGTTTTCGTGTACCTCTCATACCTCCCCCTATATTGCTGTGTTTTCAAGCACCGCTAATAAATTCTCCTATATTGCTGTATTATTGCGCACCTCTCATACCTTCCCCTGTATCGCCGTGTTTTCGTACACCTCTCATACCTTCCCTATATCGCTGTGTTTTCACACACCTCTTGTAACGTCTCCTATATCGCTGTGTTTTAGTGCACCTCTCATAACTTCCCTAATATCGTTGCGTTTTCATGCACATCTCATCACGTCCCCTATATCGCTGTGTATTCACGCACCTCCCATAGCATCCCCTATATCACTATGCCTTGCGCACCCCTCATAGCTTCGCCTATATCGCTGTCTTTTCGCGCACATCCCATAAATTCACCTTTATCACTGCGTTATTGCTCACCTCTCATAGCTTCCGTATCGCCGTGTTTTTGCTCACCTCTCATAGCTTCCCCTATATCGCCGTGTTTTCGCGCCCTTCTCATGTCATCACCTAGATCGCAATGTTTTCGTTCCTCTCAATACTTCCCCTATATCGCTGTTTTCTAGCACATCTGATACATTCTCCCGTATCGCCGTGTTTTCGCACACCTCTCATAATTTCCCATATATCGCCGTGTTCTCGCACACCTCTCATACCTTTCCCTACATCACTGTGTTTTCGCAGACTTCCCATTGCGTCCCCTATATCGCTGTGTTTTCGCGCACCTCTCATACCTTCCCCTATATCGCCCAATTTTCATGCACGTCCCATAGCTTCCACTCTATTGCCCTGTTTTCGCGCACCTCTCATGTATTCCACTACATCACTGTGTTTTCTGGCACCTCTGATGCATTCCCCTGTAACGCCAAGTTTTCGCGCACCTCTCTTACTTTCCATTATATCGCCGTGTTTACGGGCACCTCTCATACCACACCGTATATGGCCATGTTTTTATGCACATCTCATACCGTCTCCTATATCGCTGTGTTTTCGCACACCTCCCATAGCATCCCCTATATTGCTGTGCCTTCGTGCACCTCTCATACCTTCCCTTTATCGCCCTGTTTTCGCGCACCTCTCATGTATTCCACTACATCGCTGTGTTTTCTGGCACCTCTGATGCATTCCCTTGTAATGCCAAGTTTTCACGCACCTCGCATACTTTCCCCTATATCGCCGTGTTTACGCGAACCTCTCATACCTCCACCTATATCGCCACGTTTTTATGCACATCTCATCCCGTCTCCTATATCGCTGTGCTTTTGCGCACCTACCATAGCATCCCCTATATCGAATGTGCCTTTTTGCACCTCTCATACCTTCCCTTATAGCGCCCTGTTTTCGCGCACCTCCTATACCTTCCCTTATAAAGCTGCATTATCGTGCACCTCTCATACCTTCCCCTATATCGCCGTGTTTTCATGCACATCTCATAACGTCCCCTATATCGCTGGGTTTTCACGCACCTCTAATAACTTCTGCTATATTGCTGTATTATTGCACACCACTCATAACTTCCCCAATATCGCCGTGTTTTTATGCACATCTCATTATGTCCCCTATATCGCTGTGTATTAGTGCACCTCCCATACCTTCCCTTATATCGCTGTGTTTTCGCACACCTCTCATAACTTCTACTATATCACTGTGTTTTTGTGCACCTCTCATACCTTCCCTAATATCGCTGCGTTTTCATGGACATCTCATCACGTTCCCTATATCGCTGTGTATTCACGCACCTCCCATAGCATCCTCTACATCGCTGTGCCTTGCGCACCTCTCATAGCTTCCCCTATATCGCTGTATTTTCGCGCTCATCCCATAGATTCACCTTCATCACTGTGTTATTGCTCACCTCTCATAGCTTCCCCTGTATCGCCGTGTTTTTGCTCACCTCTCATAGCTTCCCCCATATCGCCGTGTTTCGCGCACCTCTCATGTCATCACCTAGATCGCAATGTTTTCGTTCCTCTCAATACTTCCCCTATATCGCTGTTTTCTAGCACATCTGATACATTCTCCCGTATCGCCGTGTTTTCGTACACCTCTCATAATTTCCCATATATCGCCGTGTTCTCGCACACCTCTCATACCTTTCCCTACATCACTGTGTTTTCGCAGACTTCCCATTGCGTCCCCTATATCGCTGTGTTTTCGCGCACCTCTCATACCTTCCCCTATATTGCCCAATTTTCATGCACGTCCCATAGCTTCCACTATATTGCCCTGTTTTCGCGCACCTCTCATGCATTCCACTACATCACTGTGTTTTCTGGCACCTCTGATGCATTCCCCTGTAACGCCAAGTTTTCGCGCACCTCTCTTACTTTCCATTATATCGCCGTGTTTACGGGCACCTCTCATACCTCACCGTATATGGCCATGTTTTTATGCACATCTCATACCGTCTCCTATATCGCTGTGTTTTCGCACACCTCCCATAGCATCCCCTATATTGCTGTGCCTTCGTGCACCTCTCATACCTTCCCCTTTATCGCCCTGTTTTCGCGCACCTCTCATGTATTCCACTACATCGCTGTGTTTTCTGGCACCTCTGATGCATTCCCTTGTAATGCCAAGTTTTCGCGCACCTCGCATACTTTCCCCTATATCGCCGTGTTTACGCGAACCTCTCATACCTCCACCTATATCGCCACGTTTTTATGCACATCTCATCCCGTCTCCTATATCGCTGTGCTTTTGCGCACCTACCATAGCATCCCCTATATCGAATGTGCCTTTTTGCACCTCTCATACCTTCCCTTATAGCGCCCTGTTTTCGCGCACCTCCTATACCTTCCCTTATAAAGCTGCATTATCGTGCACCTCTCATACCTTCCCCTATATCGCCGTGTTTTCATGCACATCTCATAACGTCCCCTATATCGCTGGGTTTTCACGCACCTCTAATAACTTCTGCTATATTGCTGTATTATTGCACACCACTCATAACTTCCCCAATATCGCCGTGTTTTTATGCACATCTCATTATGTCCCCTATATCGCTGTGTATTAGTGCACCTCCCATACCTTCCCTTATATCGCTGTGTTTTCGCACACCTCCCATAGCATCCCCTATATTGCTGTGCCTTCGTGCACCTCTCATACCTTCCCCTTTATCGCCCTGTTTTCGCGCACCTCTCATGTATTCCACTACATCGCTGTGTTTTCTGGCACCTCTGATGCATTCCCTTGTAATGCCAAGTTTTCGCGCACCTCGCATACTTTCCCCTATATCGCCGTGTTTACGCGAACCTCTCATACCTCCACCTATATCGCCACGTTTTTATGCACATCTCATCCCGTCTCCTATATCGCTGTGCTTTTGCGCACCTACCGTAGCATCCCCTATATCGAATGTGCCTTTTTGCACCTCTCATACCTTCCCTTACAGCGCCCTGTTTTCGCGCACCTCCTATACCTTCCCTTATAAAGCTGCATTATCGTGCACCTCTCATACCTTCCCCTATATCGCCGTGTTTTCATGCACATCTCATAACGTCCCCTATATCGCTGGGTTTTCACGCACCTCTAATAACTTCTGCTATATTGCTGTATTATTGCACACCACTCATAACTTCCCCAATATCGCCGTGTTTTTATGCACATCTCATTATGTCCCCTATATCGCTGTGTATTAGTGCACCTCCCATACCTTCCCTTATATCGCTGTGTTTTCGCACACCTCTCATAACTTCTACTATATCACTGTGTTTTTGTGCACCTCTCATACCTTCCCTAATATCGCTGCGTTTTCATGGACATCTCATCACGTTCCCTATATCGCTGTGTATTCACGCACCTCCCATAGCATCCTCTACATCGCTGTGCCTTGCGCACCTCTCATAGCTTCCCCTATATCGCTGTATTTTCGCGCTCATCCCATAGATTCACCTTCATCACTGTGTTATTGCTCACCTCTCATAGCTTCCCCTGTATCGCCGTGTTTTTGCTCACCTCTCATAGCTTCCCCCATATCGCCGTGTTTCGCGCACCTCTCATGTCATCACCTAGATCGCAATGTTTTCGTTCCTCTCAATACTTCCCCTATATCGCTGTTTTCTAGCACATCTGATACATTCTCCCGTATCGCCGTGTTTTCGTACACCTCTCATAATTTCCCATATATCGCCGTGTTCTCGCACACCTCTCATACCTTTCCCTACATCACTGTGTTTTCGCAGACTTCCCATTGCGTCCCCTATATCGCTGTGTTTTCGCGCACCTCTCATACCTTCCCCTATATTGCCCAATTTTCATGCACGTCCCATAGCTTCCACTATATTGCCCTGTTTTCGCGCACCTCTCATGCATTCCACTACATCACTGTGTTTTCTGGCACCTCTGATGCATTCCCCTGTAACGCCAAGTTTTCGCGCACCTCTCTTACTTTCCATTATATCGCCGTGTTTACGGGCACCTCTCATACCTCACCGTATATGGCCATGTTTTTATGCACATCTCATACCGTCTCCTATATCGCTGTGTTTTCGCACACCTCCCATAGCATCCCCTATATTGCTGTGCCTTCGTGCACCTCTCATACCTTCCCCTTTATCGCCCTGTTTTCGCGCACCTCTCATGTATTCCACTACATCGCTGTGTTTTCTGGCACCTCTGATGCATTCCCTTGTAATGCCAAGTTTTCGCGCACCTCGCATACTTTCCCCTATATCGCCGTGTTTACGCGAACCTCTCATACCTCCACCTATATCGCCACGTTTTTATGCACATCTCATCCCGTCTCCTATATCGCTGTGCTTTTGCGCACCTACCATAGCATCCCCTATATCGAATGTGCCTTTTTGCACCTCTCATACCTTCCCTTATAGCGCCCTGTTTTCGCGCACCTCCTATACCTTCCCTTATAAAGCTGCATTATCGTGCACCTCTCATACCTTCCCCTATATCGCCGTGTTTTCATGCACATCTCATAACGTCCCCTATATCGCTGGGTTTTCACGCACCTCTAATAACTTCTGCTATATTGCTGTATTATTGCACACCACTCATAACTTCCCCAATATCGCCGTGTTTTTATGCACATCTCATTATGTCCCCTATATCGCTGTGTATTAGTGCACCTCCCATACCTTCCCTTATATCGCTGTGTTTTCGCACACCTCCCATAGCATCCCCTATATTGCTGTGCCTTCGTGCACCTCTCATACCTTCCCCTTTATCGCCCTGTTTTCGCGCACCTCTCATGTATTCCACTACATCGCTGTGTTTTCTGGCACCTCTGATGCATTCCCTTGTAATGCCAAGTTTTCGCGCACCTCGCATACTTTCCCCTATATCGCCGTGTTTACGCGAACCTCTCATACCTCCACCTATATCGCCACGTTTTTATGCACATCTCATCCCGTCTCCTATATCGCTGTGCTTTTGCGCACCTACCGTAGCATCCCCTATATCGAATGTGCCTTTTTGCACCTCTCATACCTTCCCTTATAGCGCCCTGTTTTCGCGCACCTCCTATACCTTCCCTTATAAAGCTGCATTATCGTGCACCTCTCATACCTTCCCCTATATCGCCGTGTTTTCATGCACATCTCATAACGTCCCCTATATCGCTGGGTTTTCACGCACCTCTAATAACTTCTGCTATATTGCTGTATTATTGCACACCACTCATAACTTCCCCAATATCGCCGTGTTTTTATGCACATCTCATTATGTCCCCTATATCGCTGTGTATTAGTGCACCTCCCATACCTTCCCTTATATCGCTGTGTTTTCGCACACCTCTCATAACTTCTACTATATCACTGTGTTTTTGTGCACCTCTCATACCTTCCCTAATATCGCTGCGTTTTCATGGACATCTCATCACGTTCCCTATATCGCTGTGTATTCACGCACCTCCCATAGCATCCTCTACATCGCTGTGCCTTGCGCACCTCTCATAGCTTCCCCTATATCGCTGTATTTTCGCGCTCATCCCATAGATTCACCTTCATCACTGTGTTATTGCTCACCTCTCATAGCTTCCCCTGTATCGCCGTGTTTTTGCTCACCTCTCATAGCTTCCCCCATATCGCCGTGTTTCGCGCACCTCTCATGTCATCACCTAGATCGCAATGTTTTCGTTCCTCTCAATACTTCCCCTATATCGCTGTTTTCTAGCACATCTGATACATTCTCCCGTATCGCCGTGTTTTCGTACACCTCTCATAATTTCCCATATATCGCCGTGTTCTCGCACACCTCTCATACCTTTCCCTACATCACTGTGTTTTCGCAGACTTCCCATTGCGTCCCCTATATCGCTGTCTTTTCGCGCACCTCTCATACCTTCCCCTATATTGCCCAATTTTCATGCACGTCCCATAGCTTCCACTATATTGCCCTGTTTTCGCGCACCTCTCATGCATTCCACTACATCACTGTGTTTTCTGGCACCTCTGATGCATTCCCCTGTAACGCCAAGTTTTCGCGCACCTCTCTTACTTTCCATTATATCGCCGTGTTTACGGGCACCTCTCATACCTCACCCTATATGGCCATGTCTTTATGCACATCTCATACCGTCTCCTATATCGCTGTGTTTTCGCACACCTCCCATAGCATCCCCTATATTGCTGTGCCTTCGTGCACCTCTCATACCTTCCCCTTTATCGCCCTGTTTTCGCGCACCTCTCATGTATTCCACTACATCGCTGTGTTTTCTGGCACCTCTGATGCATTCCCTTGTAATGCCAAGTTTTCGCGCACCTCGCATACTTTCCCCTATATCGCCGTGTTTACGCGAACCTCTCATACCTCCACCTATATCGCCACGTTTTTATGCACATCTCATCCCGTCTCCTATATCGCTGTGCTTTTGCGCACCTACCATAGCATCCCCTATATCGAATGTGCCTTTTTGCACCTCTCATACCTTCCCTTATAGCGCCCTGTTTTCGCGCACCTCCTATACCTTCCCTTATAAAGCTGCATTATCGTGCACCTCTCATACCTTCCCCTATATCGCCGTGTTTTCATGCACATCTCATAACGTCCCCTATATCGCTGGGTTTTCACGCACCTCTAATAACTTCTGCTATATTGCTGTATTATTGCACACCACTCATAACTTCCCCAATATCGCCGTGTTTTTATGCACATCTCATTATGTCCCCTATATCGCTGTGTATTAGTGCACCTCCCATACCTTCCCTTATATCGCTGTGTTTTCGCACACCTCTCATAACTTCTACTATATCACTGTGTTTTTGTGCACCTCTCATACCTTCCCTAATATCGCTGCGTTTTCATGGACATCTCATCACGTTCCCTATATCGCTGTGTATTCACGCACCTCCCATAGCATCCTCTACATCGCTGTGCCTTGCGCACCTCTCATAGCTTCCCCTATATCGCTGTATTTTCGCGCTCATCCCATAGATTCACCTTCATCACTGTGTTATTGCTCACCTCTCATAGCTTCCCCTGTATCGCCGTGTTTTTGCTCACCTCTCATAGCTTCCCCTATATCGCCGTGTTTTCGCGCCCTTCTCATGTCATCACCTAGATCGCAATGTTTTCGTTCCTCTCAATACTTCCCCTATATCGCTGTTTTCTAGCACATCTGATACATTCTCCCGTATCGCCGTGTTTTCGCACACCTCTCATAATTTCCCATATATCGCCGTGTTCTCGCACACCTCTCATACCTTTCCCTACATCACTGTGTTTTCGCAGACTTCCCATTGCGTCCCCTATATCGCTGTGTTTTCGCGCACCTCTCATACCTTCCCCTATATCGCCCAATTTTCATGCACGTCCCATAGCTTCCACTATATTGCCCTGTTTTCGCGCACCTCTCATGTATTCCACTACATCACTGTGTTTTCTGGCACCTCTGATGCATTCCCCTGTAACGCCAAGTTTTCGCGCACCTCTCTTACTTTCCATTATATCGCCGTGTTTACGGGCACCTCTCATACCTCACCGTATATGGCCATGTTTTTATGCACATCTCATACCGTCTCCTATATCGCTGTGTTTTCGCACACCTCCCATAGCATCCCCTATATTGCTGTGCCTTCGTGCACCTCTCATACCTTCCCCTTTATCGCCCTGTTTTTGCGCACCTCTCATGTATTCCACTACATCGCTGTGTTTTCTGGCACCTCTGATGCATTCCCTTGCAATGCCAAGTTTTCACGCACCTCGCATACTTTCCCCTATATCGCCGTGTTTACGCGAACCTCTCATACCTCCACCTATATCGCCACGTTTTTATGCACATCTCATCCCGTCTCCTATATCGCTGTGCTTTTGCGCACCTACCATAGCATCCCCTATATCGAATGTGCCTTTTTGCACCTCTCATACCTTCCCTTATAGCGCCCTGTTTTCGCGCACCTCCTATACCTTCCCTTATAAAGCTGCATTATCGTGCACCTCTCATACCTTCCCCTATATCGCCGTGTTTTCATGCACATCTCATAACGTCCCCTATATCGCTGGGTTTTCACGCACCTCTAATAACTTCTGCTATATTGCTGTATTATTGCACACCACTCATAACTTCCCCAATATCGCCGTGTTTTTATGCACATCTCATTATGTCCCCTATATCGCTGTGTATTAGTGCACCTCCCATACCTTCCCTTATATCGCTGTGTTTTCGCACACCTCTCATAACTTCTACTATATCACTGTGTTTTTGTGCACCTCTCATACCTTCCCTAATATCGCTGCGTTTTCATGGACATCTCATCACGTTCCCTATATCGCTGTGTATTCACGCACCTCCCATAGCATCCTCTACATCGCTGTGCCTTGCGCACCTCTCATAGCTTCCCCTTTATCGCTGTATTTTCGCGCTCATCCCATAGATTCACCTTCATCACTGTGTTATTGCTCACCTCTCATAGCTTCCCCTGTATCGCCGTGTTTTTGCTCACCTCTCATAGCTTCCCCCATATCGCCGTGTTTCGCGCACCTCTCATGTCATCACCTAGATCGCAATGTTTTCGTTCCTCTCAATACTTCCCCTATATCGCTGTTTTCTAGCACATCTGATACATTCTCCCGTATCGCCGTGTTTTCGTACACCTCTCATAATTTCCCATATATCGCCGTGTTCTCGCACACCTCTCATACCTTTCCCTACATCACTGTGTTTTCGCAGACTTCCCATTGCGTCCCCTATATCGCTGTGTTTTCGCGCACCTCTCATACCTTCCCCTATATTGCCCAATTTTCATGCACGTCCCATAGCTTCCACTATATTGCCCTGTTTTCGCGCACCTCTCATGCATTCCACTACATCACTGTGTTTTCTGGCACCTCTGATGCATTCCCCTGTAACGCCAAGTTTTCGCGCACCTCTCTTACTTTCCATTATATCGCCGTGTTTACGGGCACCTCTCATACCTCACCGTATATGGCCATGTTTTTATGCACATCTCATACCGTCTCCTATATCGCTGTGTTTTCGCACTCCTCCCATAGCATCCCCTATATTGCTGTGCCTTCGTGCACCTCTCATACCTTCCCCTTTATCGCCCTGTTTTCGCGCACCTCTCATGTATTCCACTACATCGCTGTGTTTTCTGGCACCTCTGATGCATTCCCTTGTAATGCCAAGTTTTCGCGCACCTCGCATACTTTCCCCTATATCGCCGTGTTTACGCGAACCTCTCATACCTCCACCTATATCGCCACGTTTTTATGCACACCTCATCCCGTCTCCTATATCGCTGTGCTTTTGCGCACCTACCATAGCATCCCCTATATCGAATGTGCCTTTTTGCACCTCTCATACCTTCCCTTATAGCGCCCTGTTTTCGCGCACCTCCTATACCTTCCCTTATAAAGCTGCATTATCGTGCACCTCCCATACCTTCCCCTATATCGCCGTGTTTTCATGCACATCTCATAACGTCCCCTATATCGCTGGGTTTTCACGCACCTCTAATAACTTCTGCTATATTGCTGTATTATTGCACACCACTCATAACTTCCCCAATATCGCCGTGTTTTTATGCACATCTCATTATGTCCCCTATATCGCTGTGTATTAGTGCACCTCCCATACCTTCCCTTATATCGCTGTGTTTTCGCACACCTCCCATAGCATCCCCTATATTGCTGTGCCTTCGTGCACCTCTCATACCTTCCCCTTTATCGCCCTGTTTTCGCGCACCTCTCATGTATTCCACTACATCGCTGTGTTTTCTGGCACCTCTGATGCATTCCCTTGTAATGCCAAGTTTTCGCGCACCTCGCATACTTTCCCCTATATCGCCGTGTTTACGCGAACCTCTCATACCTCCACCTATATCGCCACGTTTTTATGCACATCTCATCCCGTCTCCTATATCGCTGTGCTTTTGCGCACCTACCGTAGCATCTCCTATATCGAATGTGCCTTTTTGCACCTCTCATACCTTCCCTTATAGCGCCCTGTTTTCGCGCACCTCCTATACCTTCCCTTATAAAGCTGCATTATCGTGCACCTCTCATACCTTCCCCTATATCGCCGTGTTTTCATGCACATCTCATAACGTCCCCTATATCGCTGGGTTTTCACGCACCTCTAATAACTTCTGCTATATTGCTGTATTATTGCACACCACTCATAACTTCCCCAATATCGCCGTGTTTTTATGCACATCTCATTATGTCCCCTATATCGCTGTGTATTAGTGCACCTCCCATACCTTCCCTTATATCGCTGTGTTTTCGCACACCTCTCATAACTTCTACTATATCACTGTGTTTTTGTGCACCTCTCATACCTTCCCTAATATTGCTGCGTTTTCATGGACATCTCATCACGTTCCCTATATCGCTGTGTATTCACGCACCTCCCATAGCATCCTCTACATCGCTGTGCCTTGCGCACCTCTCATAGCTTCCCCTATATCGCTGTATTTTCGCGCTCATCCCATAGATTCACCTTCATCACTGTGTTATTGCTCACCTCTCATAGCTTCCCCTGTATCGCCGTGTTTTCGCACACCTCTCATACCTTTCCCTATATCACTGTGTTTTCGCACACGTCCCATTGCGTCCCCTATATCGCTGTGTTTTCACGCACCTCTCAAACCTTCCCCTATATCGCACTATTTTCATGCACATCCCATAGCTTCCACTATATTGCCCTGTTTTCGCACATCTCTCATGAATTCCACTACATCGCCGTGTTTTCTCTGCACCTCTGATGCATTCCCCTGTAACGCCAAGTTTTCGGGCACATCTCATAATTTCCGCTATTCGCAGTGTTTACGCGCACCTCTCATACCTCCCCCTATATCGCCATGTTTTTATGCACATCTCATACCGTCTCCTATATCGTTGTTTTCTGGCGCACCTCCTTTCGCATCCCCTATATCGCTGTGCCTTCATGCACCTCTCATACCTTCCCCTACAACGCTGTGTTTTCATGCACATCGCATAACGTCCCCTATTTCGCTGTGTATTCGTGCACCTCCCATAACATCCCCTATATCGCTGTGCCTTCGCGCAACTCTCATACCTTCCCCTATATCGCCGTGTTTTCATGCACATCTCATAACGTCCCCTATATCGCTGAGTTTTCACGCACCTCTCATAACTTCCCCTATATCACCCTGCTTTCGAGCACCTCCCATACCTTCCCCTATATCGCTGTGTTTTCGTGTACCTCTCATACCTCCCCCTATATTGCTGTGTTTTCACGCACCGCTAATAAATTCTCCTATATTGCTGTATTATTGCGCACCTCTCATAACTTCCCCTGTATCGCCGTGTTTTCGTACACCTCTCATATCTTCCCTATATCGCTGTGTTTTCACACACCTCTCGTAACGTCTCCTATATCGCTGTGTTTTAGTGCACCTCTCATAACTTCCCTAATGTCGCTGTGTTTTCATGCACATCTCATCACGTCCCCTATATCGCTGTGTATTCACGCACCTCCCATAGCATCCCCTATATCGCTGTGCCTTGCGCACCTCTCATAGCTTCGCCTATATCGCTATCTTTTCGCGCACATCCCATAGATTCACCTTTATCGCTGTTATTGCTCACCTCTCATAGCTTCCCCTGTATCGCCGTGTTTTTGCTCACCTCTCATAGCTTCCCCCATATCGTCGTGTTTTTGCGCACCTCTCATGTCTTCACCTAGATCGCTATGTTTTCGCTCCTCTCAATACTTCCCCTATATCGCTGTGTTTTCTCGCACATCTGATACATTCGCCCGTATCGCCGTGTTTTCGCACACCTCTCATAATTTTCCCGATATCGCCGTGTTCTTGCACACCTCTCATACCTTCCCCTATATCACTGTGTTTTCGCGAACGTCCCATTGCGTCCCCTATATCGCTGTGTTTTCGCGAACCTCTCATACCTTCCCCTATATCGCCCAATTTTCATGCACGTCCCATAGCTTCCACTATATTGCCCTGTTTTCGCGCACCTCTCATGTATTCCACTACATCGCTGTGTTTTCTGGCACCTCTGATGCATTCCCTTGTAATGCCAAGTTTTCGTGCACCTCTCATACTTTCCCCTATATCGCCGTGTTTACACGCACCACTCATACCTCCCCCTATATCGCCACGTTTTTATGCACATCGCATACCGTCTCCTATATCACTGTGTTTTTGCTCACCTACCATAGCATCCCCTATATCGAATGTGCTTTTGTGCACCTCTCATACCTTCCCCTATAGCGCCTTGTTATCACGCACCTCCTATACCTGCCCTTATAACGCTGCATTTTCGTGCACCTGTCATACCTTCCCCTTTAACGCCGTGTTTTCATGCACATCTCATAACGTCTCCTATATCGCTGGGTTTTCACGCACCTCTCATAACTTCCCCTATATCACCCTGCTTTCGAGCACCTCCCATACCTTCCCCTATATTGCTGTGTTTTCGTGTACCTCTCATACCTCCCCCTATATCGCTGTGTTTTCACGCACCTCTAATAACTTCTGCTATATTGCTGTATTATTGCTCACCTCTCAAAACTTCCCCAATATCGCCGTGTTTTTATGCACATCTCATAATGTCCCCTATATCGCTGTGTATTCGTGCACCTCCCATACCTTCCCATATATCGCTGTGTTTTCGCACACCTCTCATAACTTTTCCTATATCGCTGTGTTTTTGTGCACCTCTCATACCTTCCCTAATATCGCTACGTTTTCATACACATCTCATCACGTTTCCTATATTGCTGTGTATTCACGCACCTCCCATAGCATCACCTATATCGCTGTGCCTTGCGCACCTCTCATAGCTTCTCCTATATCGCTGTCTTTTCGTGCACATCCCATAGATTCACCTTTATCGCTGTGTTATTGCTCACCTCTCATAGCTTCCCCCATATCGCTGTGTTTTCGCGCACCTCTCATGTCTTCACCTAGATCGCTATGTTTTCGCTCCTCTCAATACTTCCCCTATATCGCTGTGTTTTCTCGCAAATCTGATACCTCCCCCTATATCGCCGTGTTTTTATACACATCTCATACCGTCTCCTATATTACTGTGTTTTCACGCACCTCCCATAGCATCCCCTATATCGCTGTGCCTTCGTGCACCTCTCATAGATTCCCCTATATCGCCCTGTTTTCGCGCACCTCCTATACCTTCCCTTGTATCGCTGCGTTTTCGTGCACCTCTCAGACCTTCCTCTATATCGCTGTGTTTTCATGCACATCTCATAACGTCCCCTATTTCGCTGTGTATTCGTGTACCTCCCATAATCTCCCCTATATCACTGGGTTTCCACGCATCTGTCATAACCTCCCCTATATCACCCTGTTTTCACGCTCCTCTCATACCTTCCCCTCTATCACTGTGTTTTCACGCACCTCTCATAACTTTCCCTATATCGCTGTGTTTTTGAACACCTCTCATTGTTTCCCGTCTATCGCCGTGTATTCATGCACATCTCATACCGTCCCCTATATCGCTGTGTTTTTGTGCACCTCTCATCCCTTCCCTAATATCGCTGCGTTTTCATGCACATCTCATCACGTTTCCTATATCGCTGTGTATTCACGCACCTCCCTTCGCATCCCCTATATCGCTGTGCCTTGCGCACCTCTCATAGCTTCCCCTATATCGCTGTCTTTTCGCGCTCATCCCATAGATTCACCTTTATCGCTGTGTTATTGCTCACCTCTCACAGCTTCCCCTGTATCGCAGTGTTTTTGCTCACCTCTCATAGTTTCCCCCATATCGCCGTGTTTTCGTGCACCTCTCATGTCTTCACCGAGATCGCTATGTTTTTGCTCCTCTCATTACTTCCCCTATATCGCTGTGTTTCCTCGCACGTCTGATGCATTCTCCCGTATCGCCGTGCTTTTGCGCACCTCTCATAATTTCCCCTATATCGCCGTGTTCTCGCACATCTCTTAACCTTCCCCTATATCAGTGTGTTTTCGCGCACGTCCCATAGATTCCCCTATATCGCTGTGCTTTCGCGCAGCTCTCTTAACTTCCCCTACATCGCCCTGTTATTGCGCACATCCCATAGCTTCCATTATATTGCCCTGTTTTTGCGCACCTCTCATGTCTTCTGCTACATCGCTGTCTTTTCTCGCACCTCTGATGCATTTGCCTGTAATGCCAAGTTTTCACGCACCTCTCATACTTTCCCCTATATCGCTGTGTTTTCGCGCACCTCTCATAGCTTCCCATATATCGCCGTGTTTTCATACACATCTCATACCGTCCCCTATATCACTGTGTTTTCACGCACCTCCCATAGCATCCCCTATATCGCTGTGCCTTCGTGCACCTCTCATACCTTTCCGTATATCGCCGTGTTTTCATGCACATCTCATAACGTCCCCTATATCGCCGTACTTTTGCTCACCTCTCATAACTTCCTCTATATCGCCCTGTTTTCGCACAACTCTCATGGTTTCCCGACTATCTCCGTGTACTCATGCACATCTCGTACCGTCCCCTATATCGCTGTGTTTTCACACACCTCTCATACCTTTCCCTATATCGTTGTCTTTTCGCGCACATCGCATAGATTCACCTTTATCGCTGTGTTATTGCTCACCTCTCATAGCTTCCCCTACATCGCCGTATTTTTGCGCACCTCTTATAACTTCCCTTATATCGCTGTATTGTTATGCACATCTCATAACGTCCCCTATATCGCTGTGTATTCGCGCACCTCCCATAGCATCCCCTATTATGCTGTGCCTTCGCGCACCTCTCATATCTTCCCCTATATCGCCCTGTTTTCGTGCTCCTGGCAGTCATTCACCTATATCGCCCTGGTTTCGCGCACCTGCCATTCCTTCACCTATATCGCTGTTTTCGTGCACCTCTCATACCTTCCCTATATCACTGTGTTTTCACACACCTCTCATAACTTCTCCTATATCGCTGTGAATTTGTGCACCTTTCATTACTTCCCTAATATCGCTGCGTTTTCATGCACATCTCATCACGTACCCTATATCGCTGTGTATTCAGGCACCTCCCATACATCCCCTATATCACTGTGCCTTGCGCACCTCTCATTCCTTCCCCTAAATCGCTGTCTTTTTGCGCACATCCCATAGATTCACTATCGCTGTGTTATTGCTCACCTCTCATAGCTTCCCCTGTATCGCCGTGTTTTTGCTCACCTCTCATAGCTTCCCCTATATTGCCATGTTTTCGCGCACCTCTCATGTCTTCCCCTATATCACTGTGTTTTCGCGCACCTTCCATAGCATCCCCTATATTGCTGTGCCTTCACATACCTCTCATAACTTCATCTATATCACCCTGTTTTCGAGCACCTTCCATACCTTCCCCTATATCGCTGTGTTTTAATGCACCTCTCATACCTCCCCCTATATTGCTGTGCCTTGCGCACCTCTCATACCTTCCCCTATATCGCTGACTTTTCGCGCACATCCCATAGATTCACCTTTATTGCTGTGTTATTGCTCATCTGTCATAGCTTCCCCTGTATCGCAGTGTTTTTGCGCACCTCCCATAGCATCGCCTATATTGCTGTGCCTTCGCGCACCTCTCATACCTTCCCCTATATTGCTGTGTTTTCGTGCACCTCTCATACCTCCCCCAATATCGTTGTGTTTTCACGCACCTCTCATAACTTCTCCCATATCGCTGTATTTTTGTGCACCTCTCGTGGCTTCCCCAATATCGCCGTGTTTTCATGCACGTCTGTTAATGTCCCCTATATCGCTGGGTATTCGCGCACTTCCATAGCGTCCCCTATACCGCTGTGCTGTCGCTCACCTCTCATATCTTCCCCTATATCGCCCTGTTTTCGCACACCTCCCATACCTTCCCCTATATCGGTGTCTTTTCACACACCTCTCATGGCTTCCCCAATATCGCTGTGTTTTCACGCAATTCTCATGTCTTCACCTATATCGCTGTGTTTCCGCTCCTCTCATTAATTCCCCTATATCGCTCTGTGTTCTCGCACCTCTGATACATTCCCCTGTATCGCCGTGTTCTCGCACACTTCTCATATCTTCCCCTATATCACTGTGTTTTCGCGCACGTCCAATAGCGTCCCCTATATCGCTGTGTTTTCACACACCTCTCATACCTTTCCCTATATCGCTGTCTTTTCGCGCACATCGCATAGATTCACCTTTATCGCTGTGTTATTGCTCACCTCTCATAGCTTCCCCTACATCGCCGTGTTTTTGCGCACCTCTCATAACTTCCCCTATATCGCCGTATTGTTATGCACATCTCATGACGTCCCCTATATCGCTGTGTATTCACGCACCTCCCATAGCATCCCCTATATCGCTGTGCGTTTGCGCACCTCTCATACCTTTCCCTATATCGCCGTTTTCACGCACCTCTCATACCTTCCCCTATATCGCTGTGTTTTCACACACCTCTCATAACTTCTCCTACATTGCTGTATTTTTGCTCACCTCTCATAACTTCCCCTATATCTCTGTGTTTTTGTGCACCTCTCATACCTTCCCCTATATCACTGTGTTTTCGCGCACGTCCCATAGCGTCCCCTATATCGCTATGTTTTCGCGCACCTCTCATACCTTCCCATATATCGCCCTGTTTTCGCGCACATCCCATAGCTTCCACTATATTGCCCTGTTTTCGCTGAACTCTCATGTCCTCCCCTACATCACTCTGTTTTCTCGCACTTCTGATGCATTCCCATGTAACGCCAAGTTTTCGCGCATCTCTCATACTTTCCCCTATATCGCCGTGTTTTCGTGTACCTCTCATAGCTTCCCCTATATCACCATGTTTTTATACACATCTCATACCGTCCCCTATATCACTGTGTTTTCGCGCACCTCCCATAGCAGCCCCTATATAGCTGTGCCTTCGTGCACGTCTCATACCGTCCCCTATATCGCTGTGTTTTCGCGCACCTTCCATAGCTTCGCCTACATCGCTGTTTTTGCACACCTCTCATACCTTCCCCTATATCGCTGTCTTTTTGCGCACATCCCATAGCTTCACCTTTATCGCTGTGTTATTGCTCATCTCTCATAGCTTCCCCTATATCGCCGTTTTTTCGCACACCTCGCATGTCTTCGCCTATATCGCTATGTTTTCGCTCCAATCATTACTTCCCCTATATCGCTGTGTTTTCTCGCACCTCTGAAACAGTCCCCTGTATCACCATGCTTTCGCACACCTCTTATAATTTCTCCTATATCGCCGTGTTCTCACAGACCTTTCATACCTTCCCCTATATCACTGTGTTTTTGCGCACGTCCCATAGCGTTCCCTATATCGCTGTGTTTTCTCGCACCTCTGATGCATTCCCCTGTATCGCCGTGTTTTCGGGCACATCCCATAGCTTCAACTATATTGCCCTGCTTTTGTGCACCTCTCATGTCTTCTCCTATATCACTGTGTTTTCGCGCACCTCCCATAGCATCCCCTATATAGCAGTGCCTTCGCACACCTCTCATAACTTCATCTATATCACCCTGTTTTCGAGCACCTTCCATACCTTCCCCTATATCGCTGTGTTTTAATGCACCTCTCATACCTCCCCCTATATTGCTGTGCCTTGCGCACCTCTCATACCTTCCCCTATATCGCTGACTTTTCGCGCACATCCCATAGATTCACCTTTATTGCTGTGTTATTGCTCATCTGTCATAGCTTCCCCTGTATCGCAGTGTTTTTGCGCACCTCCCATAGCATCGCCTATATTGCTGTGCCTTCGCGCACCTCTCATACCTTCCCCTATATTGCTGTGTTTTCACGCACCTCTCATAACTTCTCCCATATCGCTGTATTTTTGTGCACCTCTCGTGGCTTCCCCAATATCGCCGTGTTTTCATGCACGTCTGTTAATGTCCCCTATATCGCTGGGTATTCGCGCACTTCCATAGCGTCCCCTATACCGCTGTGCTGTCGCTCACCTCTCATATCTTCCCCTATATCGCCCTGTTTTCGCACACCTCCCATACCTTCCCCTATATCGGTGTCTTTTCACACACCTCTCATGGCTTCCCCAATATCGCTGTGTTTTCACGCAATTCTCATGTCTTCACCTATATCGCTGTGTTTCCGCTCCTCTCATTAATTCCCCTATATCGCTCTGTGTTCTCGCACCTCTGATACATTCCCCTGTATCGCCGTGTTCTCGCACACTTCTCATATCTTCCCCTATATCACTGTGTTTTCGCGCACGTCCAATAGCGTCCCCTATATCGCTGTGTTTTCACACACCTCTCATACCTTTCCCTATATCGCTGTCTTTTCGCGCACATCGCATAGATTCACCTTTATCGCTGTGTTATTGCTCACCTCTCATAGCTTCCCCTACATCGCCGTGTTTTTGCGCACCTCTCATAACTTCCCCTATATCGCCGTATTGTTATGCACATCTCATGACGTCCCCTATATCGCTGTGTATTCACGCACCTCCCATAGCATCCCCTATATCGCTGTGCGTTTGCGCACCTCTCATACCTTTCCCTATATCGCCGTTTTCACGCACCTCTCATACCTTCCCCTATATCGCTGTGTTTTCACACACCTCTCATAACTTCTCCTACATTGCTGTATTTTTGCTCACCTCTCATAACTTCCCCTATATCACTGTGTTTTCGCGCACCTCCCATAGCAGCCCCTATATAGCTGTGCCTTCGTGCACGTCTCATACCGTCCCCTATATCGCTGTGTTTTCGCGCACCTTCCATAGCTTCGCCTACATCGCTGTTTTTGCACACCTCTCATACCTTCCCCTATATCGCTGTCTTTTTGCGCACATCCCATAGCTTCACCTTTATCGCTGTGTTATTGCTCATCTCTCACAGCTTCCCCTATATCGCCGTTTTTTCGCACACCTCGCATGTCTTCGCCTATATCGCTATGTTTTCGCTCCAATCATTACTTCCCCTATATCGCTGTGTTTTCTCGCACCTCTGAAACAGTCCCCTGTATCACCATGCTTTCGCACACCTCTTATAATTTCTCCTATATCGCCGTGTTCTCACAGACCTTTCATACCTTCCCCTATATCACTGTGTTTTTGCGCACGTCCCATAGCGTTCCCTATATCGCTGTGTTTTCTCGCACCTCTGATGCATTCCCCTGTATCGCCGTGTTTTCGGGCACATCCCATAGCTTCAACTATATTGCCCTGCTTTTGTGCACCTCTCATGTCTTCTCCTATATCACTGTGTTTTCGCGCACCTCCCATAGCATCCCCTATATAGCAGTGCCTTCGCACACCTCTCTTGCCTTCCCCTATATCGCCCTGTTTTCGCGCACTTCCCATACATTCCCCGATATCGCTGTGTTTTCATGCACCTCCCATAGCATCCCCTATATTGCTGTGCCTTCGCGCACCTCTATTACCTTCCCCTTTATAGCCCTGTTTTCGCGCATCTCCCATACATTCCCCTATATCGCTGTGTTTTCGTGCACCTCTCATACCTCCCCATATATCGCTGTGTTTTCACGCACCTCTCATAACTTCTCCTATATTGCTGTATTTTTGTGCACCTCTCATGGCTTGCCCAATATCGTCGTGTTTTCATGCACATCTCTTAACGTCCCCTATGTCGCTGTGTATTCGCGCACCTCCCATAGAGTACCCTATATCGCTGTGTTCTCGCACACCTCTCATACCTTCCCCATATCGCCCTGTTTTCGCGCACATTCCATAGCTTCCACTATATTGCCCTGTTTTCGCGCACCTCTCATGTCTTCCCCTACATTGCTGTGTTTTCTCGCACTTCTGATGCATTCCCATGTAACGCCCTGTTTTCGCGCTCCTCCTATAATTTCCCCTATATCGCTGTGTTTTCACGCACCTCTCATGGCTTCCCCAATACCGCCGTGTATTCGCGCTCGTCTCATACCGTCCCCTATATCGCTGTGTTTTCGTGCACCTCTTATAATTTCCCCATATCGCCGTGTTCTCGCAGACCTCTCATACCTTCCCCTAAATCACTGTGTTTTCGCGCAGTTCCCATAGCGTTCCCTATATCGCTGTGTTTTCTCGCACCTCTGATGCATTCCCCTGTATCTCCGTGTTGTCGCGCACATCCCATAGCTTCCACTATATTGCCCTGTTTTTGCGCACCTCTCATGTCTTCCCCTATTTCACTGTGTTTTTGCGCACCTCCCATAGCATTCTCTATATTGCTGTGCCTTCGCGCATCTCTCATAACTTCCCCTATACGCCCTGTTTTCGCGCACCATCCATACCTTCCCCCATATCGCTGTGTTTTCGTGCACCTCTCATACCTATCCCAATATCGCTGTGTTTTCACGCACCTCTCATAACTTCTCCTATATCGCTGTCTTTTCGCTCACATCCCATAGCTTCACCTTTATCGCTGTGTTATTGCTCACCTCTCATAGATTCCCCTATATCGCCATGATTTTGCTCACCTCTCATAGCTTCCCCTATATCGCCGTGTTTTCGCGCACCTCTCATGTCTTCACCTAGATCGCTATGTTTTCGCTCTTCTCATTAATTCCCCTATATCGCTGTGTTTTCTCGCACATCTGATATATTCTCCTGTATCGCCGTGTTTTCGCGCACCTCTCATAATTTCGCCTATATCGCCGTGTTCTCGCACACCTCTCATACCATCCCCTATATCACTGTGTTTTCGCGCACGTCCCATAGCTTCCACTACATTACCCTGTTTTCGCGCACCTCTCTTGTCTTCCCCTACATCGCTGTGTTTTCTCACACCTCTGATGCATTCCCCTATAACGCCAAGATTTCGCGGACCTCTCCTACTTTCCCCTATATGGCCGTGTTCTCGCGCAGCCGCATACCTTCCCCTATATCACTGTATTTTCACGCACGTCCCATAGAGTCCCCTATATTGCTGTGTTTTCGCGCAGCTCTCATACCTTCCCCTATATCGCCCTGATTTCATGCACATCCCATAGCTCTCACTACATTGCCCTGTTTTCGTGCACCTCTCATGTCTCCCCTACATCGCTGTGTTTTTGCTTCTCTCATAACTTCCCCTATATCGCTGTGTTTTCTCGCACCTCTGATGCATTCCCCTGTATCGCCGTGTTTTTGCGCACCTCTCATACTTTCCCCTATATCACCGTGTTTTCACGCATCTCTCATTTCTTCCCCGATATCTCTGTGTTTTCATGCACATCTCATACCGTCCCCTATATCACTGTGCCTTCGCGCACCTCTCATTCCTTCCCCTATATCGCTGTGTTTTCGCGCACCTCCCATACCTTCCTCTAAATCGCTGTGTTTTCGTGTACCTCTCATACCTTCCCTTATATCGCTGTGTTTTCACGCACCTCTCATAACTTCCCCTGTATTGCTGTAGTTTTGCACACCTCTCATAACTTCCCCTATATTGACGTGTTTTTATGCACATCTCAAAACGTCCCCTACATCGCTGTGTTTTTCCGCACCTCCCATAGCATCCCCTATATCGCTGTGCCTTCGCGCACCTCTCATACCTTCCCCTATATCGCCCTGTTTTCACACACATCCCATACCTTCCACTATATTGCCATGTTTTCACGCACCTCTCATAACTTCTCCTATATCGCTGTAGTTTTGCGCACCTCTCATACCTTCCCCTATATCGCCGTGTTTTCAATCACATCTCATAATGTCCCCCATATTGCTGTGTATTCGTGCACCTCCCATACCTTCCCCTATATCGTCCTGTTTTCGCACACCTCCCATACCTTCCCTTTTATCGTTGTGTTTTCGTGCACCTCTCATACCTTCCCCTATATTGCTGTGTTTTCGCACATCTCTCATGGCTTCCCCAATATTGCCGTGTATTCATGCACATCTCATACCGTCCCTTATATCGCTGTGCTTTCGCGCACCTCCCATAGCTATGCCCACGTCGCTGTGTTTTCGCGCACCTCTCATACCTTCACCTATATCGCTGTGTTTTCACTCACTTCTCATAACTTCTCATATATCGCCGTGTTTTCGCGGACCTCTCATAATTTCCCCTATATAGCCATGTTCTTGCACATCTCTCATAACTTCCACTATATCACTGTGTTTTCACGCACGTCCCATAGCATCCCCTGTATCGCTGTGTTTTCGGTCACCTCTCATACCTTTCCCTGTATCGCCAGGTTTTCGCGCATATCCCATAGCTTCCACTATATAGCCCTGTTTTCGAGCACTCTCATGTCTTCCCCTATATCACTGTGTTTTCGCGCACCTCACATACCTTCCTCTATATCGCTGTGTTTTCGTGCACCTCTCATACCTTCCCCTATATCGCTGTGTTTTCACGCACCTCTCATAACTTCTCCTATATCGCTGTATTTTTGCGCACCTCTCATACCTTCCCCTATATCGCCGTGTTTTCAATCACATCTCATAACGTCCCCCATATTGCTGTGTATTCGCGCACCTCCCATAGAATCCCCTATATCGCTGTGCCTTCGCACACATCTCATACCTTCCCCTATATCGTCCTGTTTTCGCGCACCTCCCATACCTTCCCTTTTATCGTTGTGTTTTCGTGCACCTCTCATACCTTCCCCTATATTGCTGTGTTTTCGCGCATCTCTCATGGCTTCCCCAATATTGCCTTGTATTCATGCACATCTCATACCGTCCCTTATATTGCTGTCTTTTCGCGCACCTCTCATACCTTCCCCTATATCGCCCTGTTTTCGCACACATCCCATAGCTTCCACTATATTGCCTTGTTTTCGCGCACCTCTCATGCCTTCCCCTATTTCGCTCTGTTTTCGCTCATCTCATAACGTCCCCTATATCACTGTGTTTTCTTGCACCTCTGATGCATTCCCCTGTATTGCCGTGTTTTTGCGCACCTCTCATACTTTTCCCTATATAGCCGTGTTTTTGCGCATCTCTCATGGCATCCCCGATATCGCCGTGTTTCATGCATATTTCATACATTCCCCTATATCGCTATGTTTTCGCGCACATCCCATAGCTTCCGCTACATCGCTGTGTTTTCGCACACCTCTCATGCCTTCACCTATATCGCTGTCTTTTCGCACCCTGATATAGCTTCACCTTTATCGCTGTGTTTTTGCGCACCTCTCATAGCTTCCACTATATCGCCGTGTTTTCGCGGACATCTCATGACTTCCCCTATATCACTGTGTTTTCTCGCACCTCTGATGCATTCCCCTGTATTGCGATGTTTTCGCGCACCTCTCATACCTTCCCCAATATCGCCCTGTTTTCGCGCACCTCCCATACCTTCCCCTATATCGCTGTACTTTTGCACACCTCTCATGGAATCTCCAATATCGCCATGTATTCACGCACATCTCACACCATCCCCAATATCACTGTGTTTTCTCGCACCACTGAAGGCTTCCCCGATATCACCGTGTCTTCATGCACATCTCATACTGTCCCCTATACCACTGTGTTTTCGCGCACCTCTCATACCTTCCCCTATATCGCTGTGTTTTCACGCACCTCTTTTAACTTCCCCTATATCGCCGTGTTTTTGCGCACCTCTCATAACTTACCCTATATCGCCATGTTGTTATGCACATCTCATAACGTTCTCTATATCGCTGTGTATTCGCGCACATCCCATAGCTTCCCTTATATCACTGTGCCTTCGCGCACCTCTCAAACCTTCCCAAATATCGCCCTGTTTTCGCGCACCTCCCATTCCTTCACCTATATCGCTGTTTTCGTGCATCTCTCATGCATTTCCGTATACCGCTGTGTTTTTGCACACCTCTCATACATTCCCCAATATCACCGTGCTTTCACGCACCTCTCATAACCTCCCCTCTATCGCCCTGTTTTCGCGCTCCTCTCATAGCTTCCCCTATATCATTGTGTTTTCACGCAGCTCTCATACCTTCCCCTATATCGCCGTATTTTTGCACACCTCTCATGGCTTCCCCAATATAGCCGTGTTTTCATGCACATCTCATAACGTCCCATATATCTCTGTGTATTCACGCACCTCCCTTAGCATCCCCTATATCGCTGTGCCTTCGCGCATCGCTCATACCTTCCCCTATATCGCCCTGTATCCCGTGCACCTCCCATGGCTTCGCCTACATCGCTGTGTTTTTGCGCACCTCTCATACCTTCCCCTATATCGCCGTGGTTTCGCGCACCTCTCACTTCTTCACCTATATCGCTGTGTTTCCGCTCCTCTCATTACTTCCCCCATATCACTTTTGTGTTCTCGCACTTCTGACACAGTTCCCTGTATCAACGTGTTTTCGCGCACCTCTCATAATTTCACCTATATCGCCGTGCTCTCGCACACCTCTCATATCTTCCCCTATATCACTGTGTTTTCGCGCATGTCCAATAGCGTCCCCTATATCGCTCTGCTTTCACGCACCTCTCATGTCTTCCCCTATATCACTGTGTTTTTGTGCATCTCCCATACCATCTCCTATATTGCTGTGTTTCGCACACGTCTCATACCTTTCCTTATATCGCCCTGTTTTCGAGCACCTCCCATACCTTCCCCTTTATCGCTGTGCTTTCGTGTACCTCTCATACCTCCCCTTATATCGCTGTTTTCACGCACCTCTCATAACTTCCCCTGTATTGCTGTATTTTTGCGCACCTCTCATAACTTCCCCTATATTGCCGTGTTTTTATGCACATCTCATAACGTCCCCTATATCGCTGTGTACTCGCGCACCTCCCATAGCATCCCCTATATCGCTGTGCCTTCACGCACCTCTCATACCTTCCCCTATATCGCCCTGTTTTTGCACACATCCCATACCTTCCACTATATAACCCTGTTTTTGCGCACCTCTCATAACTTACCCTATATCACCGTGTTGTTATGAACATCTCATAACGTCCTCTATATCACTGTGAATTCGCGCACCTCCCATAGCATCCCTTATATCACTGTGGCTTTGAGCACCTTTCATAACTTCCCAAATATCGCCCTGTTTTCGCGCACCTCCCATTTCTTCACCTATATCGCTGTTTTCGTGCACCTCTAATACCTTCTCCTATATCGCTGTGCCTTCGCGCACCTCTCACACATTCCCGTACATCGCCCTGCTTTCGCACACCTCCCATACCTTCCCCGATATCGCTGTATTTTCGTGCTCCTCTCCTACGTTCCCCTATATTGCTGTGTTTTCACGCACCTCTCTTAACTTCTCTTATATCGCTGTGTTTTTGCACACCTCTCATACCTTCCCCTTTATCGCTGTGTTTTCAGGCACCTCTCATGTCTTCCCCAATATCGCCATGTATTCATGCACATCTCATACCGTCCCCTATATTGCTGTGTTTTCGCGCACCTCCCATAGCTTCGCCTACATCGCTGTTTTCGCGCACATCCATAGCTTCACCTTGAACGCTGTGTTATTGCTCACCTCTCATAGCTTACCCGATATCGCCGTGCTTTCGCGCACCTCGCATGTCTTCACCTATATCGCTATGTTTTCGCTCCTATCATTACTTCCCCTATATCGCTGTGTTTTCTCGCACCTCTGATACATTCTCCTGTATTGCCATGTTTTCGCGCACCTCTTACAATTTCCCCTATATCGCCGTGTTCTCGCACACCTCTCATACCTTCCTCTATATCACTGTTTTTTTGCGCATGTCCCATAGCGTCCCCTATATCGCTGTGTTTTCTCGCACCTCTCATACATTCCCCTGTATCGCCGTGGTTTCGCACACGTCCCATAGGTTCCACTATATTGCCCTGTTTTTGCGCACCTCTCATGTCTTCCCCTATATCACGGTGTTTTCGCGCACCTCTCATACCTTCCCTTATCTCGCTGTGTTTTCACGCACCTCGCATAACTTCTCCAATATCGCTGTGTTTTTGTGCAGCTCTTATACCTTCCCCTATATTGCCGTGTTTTCATGCACCTCTCATAGCTTCCCCTATATCGCTGTCTTTTCGCGCACCTCTCTTAACTTCCCCTATATCGCCGTGTTTTTGCGCACCTCTCATAAATTACCCTATATCGCCGTGTTGTTATGAACATCTCATAACGTCCTCTATATCACTGTGTATTCGCGCACCTCCCATAGCATCCCTTATATCACTGTGGCTTCGCGCACCTTTCATACCTTCCCAAATATCGCTCTGTTTTCGCGCACCTCCCATTCTTTCACCTATATCGCTGTTTTCGTGCACCTCTCATACCTTCTCCTATATCGCTGTGCCTTCACGCACATCTCATGCATTCCCGTATATCGCCCTGTTTTCGCGCACCTCCCATAACTTCCCTGATATCGCTGTATTTTCGTGCTCCTCTCCTACCTTCCCCTATATTGCTGTGTTTTCACGCACCTCTCTTAACTTCTCCTATATCGCCGTGTTTTTGCGCACCTCTCATAACTTACCCTATATCGCCGTGTTGTTTTGCACATCTCATAACGTCCCCTATATCGCTGTGTATTCGCGCACCTCCCATAGCATCCCCTATATCGCTGTGTATTCGCGCACCTCCCATAGCATCCCTTATATCGCTGTGCCTTCGCGCACCTCTCATTCCTTCCCAAATATCGCCCTGTTTTCGCGCACCTCCCATTTCTTCACCTATATCGCTGTTTTCGTGCACCTCTCCTACCTTCTCCTATATCGCTGTGCCTTCGCGCACCTCTCATGCATTCCCGTACATCGCCCTGTTTTCGCGCACCTCCCATACCTTCCCCGATATCGCTGTATTTTCGTGCTCCTCTCCTACGTTCCCCTATATTGCTGTGTTTTCACGCACCTCTCTTAACTTCTCTTATATCGCTGTGTTTTTGCACACCTCTCATACCTTCCCCTTTATCGCTGTGTTTTCAGGCACCTCTCATGTCTTCCCCAATATCGCCATGTATTCATGCACATCTCATACTGTCCCCTATATTGCTGTGTTTTCGCGCTCCTCCCATAGCTTCGCCTACATCGCTGTTTTCGCGAACATCCATAGCTTCACCTTGATCGCTGTGTTATTGCTCACCTCTCATAGCTTACCCGATATCGCCGTGTTTTCGCGCACCTCGCATTTCTTCACCTATATCGCTATGTTTTCGCTCCTATCATTACTTCCCCTATATCGCTGTGTTTTCTCGCACCTCTGATACATTCTCCTGTATTGCCATGTTTTCGCGCACCTCTTACAATTTCCCCTAAATCATCGTGTTCTCGCACACATCCCATACCTTCCACTATATTGCCCTGTTTTCGCGCACCTCTCATGTCTTCCACTACATCGCTGTGTTTTCTGGCACCTCTGATGCATTCCCCGTAACACCAAGTTTTCGCGCACCTCTCATACTTTCCCCTATATCGCTGTGTACGCACACCTCTCATACCTGCCCCTATATCGCCATGTTTTTATGCACATCTCATACCGTCTCCTATATCGCTGTGTTTTTGCGCACCTCCCATAGCATCCCCTATATCGCTGTGCCATCGTGCACCTCTCATACGTTCCCCTATATCGCCCTGTTTTCGCGCATCTCCTATACCTTCCCTTATATCACTGCGTTTTTGTGCACCTTTCATACCTTCCCCTATATCGCTGTGTTTTCGCACACCTCTCATAACTTCTCCTATATCGCTGTGTTTTTGTGCACCTCTCATACCTTCCCTAATATCACTGCGTTTTCATTCACATCTCATCACGTCCACTATATCGCTGTGCATTCACGCACCTCCCATAGCATCCCATATATAGCTGTGCCTTGCGCACCTCTCATAGCTTCCCCTATATTGCTGTCTTTTCGCGCACATCCCATAGATTCACCTTTATCGCTGTGTTATTGCTCACCTCTCATAGCTTCCCCTGTATCGCCGTGTTTTTGCTCACCTCTCATAGTTTCCCCAATATCGCCATGTTTTCGCGCACCTCTCATGTCTTCACCTAGATCGCTATGCATTCGATCCTCTCAATACATCCTCTATATCGCTGTGTTTTCTCGCACATCTGATACATTCTCCCGAATCGCCGTGTTTTCGCACACCTGTCATAATTTCCCCTATATTGCCCTGTTTTCGCGGACCTCTCATGTATTCCACTAATAAGCTGTGTTTTCTGGCACCTCTGATGCATTCTTCTGTAACGCCAAGTTTTCACGCACCTCTCATACTTTCCCCTATATCGCCATGTTTTTATGCACATCTCATACCGACTCCTATATCGCTGTGTTTTTGCGCACCTCCCATAGCATCCCCTATATCGCTGTGCCTTCGTGTACCTATCATACCTTCCCCTATATCGCCCTGTTTTCGCGCATCTCCTATACCTTCCCTTATATCACTGCGTTTTCGTGCACCTTTCATACCTTCCCCTATATCGCTGTGTTTTCTCACACCTCTCATAACTTCTCCTATATCGCTGTGTTTTTGTGCACCTCTCATACCTTCCCTAATATCACTGCGTTTTCATGCACATCCTATCACGTCCACTATATCGCTGTGTATTCACGCACCTCCCATAGCATCCCCTATATCGCTGTGTCTTGCGCACCTCTCATAGCTTCCCCTATATCGCTGTATTTTCGTGCTCCTCTCCTACCTTCCCCTATATTGCTGTGTTTTCACGCACCTCTCTTAACTTCTCCTATATCGCCGTGTTTTTGCGCACCTCTCATAACTTACCCTATATCGCCGTGTTGTTATGCACATCTCATAACGTCCTCTATATCGCTGTGTATTCGCACACCTCCCATAGCATCCCTTATATCGCTGTGCATTCGCGCACCTCTCATACCTTCCCAAATATCGCCCTGTTTTCGCGCACCTCCCATTTCTTCACCTATATCGCTGTTTTCGTGCACCTCTCCTACGTTCCCCTATATTGCTGTGTTTTCACGCACCTCTCTTAACTTCTCTTATATCGCTGTCTTTTTGCACACCTCTCATACCTTCTCCTTTATCGCTGTGTTTTCAGGCACCTCTCATGTCTTCCCCAATATCGTCGTGTATTCATGCACATCTCATACCGTCCCCTATATTGCTGTGTTTTCACGCACCTCCCATAGCTTCGCCTACATCGCTGTTTTCGCGCACATCCCATAGCTTCACCTTGATCGCTGTGTTATTGCTCACCTCTCATAGCTTACCCGATATCGCCCTGTTTTCGCGCACCTCGCATGTCTTCACCTATATCGCTATGTTTTCGCTCCTATCATTACTTCCCCTATATCGCTGTGTTTTCTCGCACCTCTGATACATTCTCCTGTATTGCCACGTTTTCGCGCACCTCTTACAATTTCCCCTATATCGCCGTGTTCTCGCACACCTCTCATACCTTCCCCTATATCACTGTTTTTTTGCGCATGTCCCATAGCGTCCCCTATATCGCTGTGTTTTCTCGCACCTCTGATACATTCCCCTGTATCGCCGTGGTTTCGCACACATCCCATAGGTTCCACTATATTGCCCTGTTTTTGCGCACCTCTCATGTCTTCCCCTATATCACAGTGTTTTCGCGCACCTCTCATAGCATCCCTTATCTCGCTGTGTTTTCATGCACCTCTCATAACTTCTCCTATATCACTGCATTTTTGTGCAGCTCTTATACCTTCCCCTATATTGCCGTGTTTTCATGCACATCTCATAGCGTCCCCTATATCACTGTGTATTCGCGCACCTCCCATAGCATCCCTTATATTGCTGTGCCTTCACACACCTCTCATACCTTCCCCTATATCGCCCTGTTTTCGCGCACCTTCCATACCTTCCCCTATATCGCTGTGTTTTCATGCACCTCTCATACCTCCCCCTATATCGCCCTGTTTTCGCGCACCTTCCATACCTTCCCCTATATCGCTGTGTTTTCATGCACCTCTCATACCTCCCCCTATATCGCTGTGTTTTCCCGCACCTCTCATAATTTCTCCTATATCGCCGTATTTTTGCACACCTCTCATTGCTTCCCCAATATAGCAGTGTTTTCATGCACATCTCATAACGTCTCATATATCTCTGTGTATTCACGCACCTCCCTTAGCATCCCCTATATCGCTGTGCCTTCGCGCATCGCTCATACCTACCCCTATATCGCCCTGTTTCCCGTGCACCTCCCATGGCTTCTCCTACATCGCTGTGTTTTTGCGCACCTCTCATACCTTCCCCTATATCGCCGTGGTTTCGCGCACCTCTCATTTCTTCACCTATATCGCTGTGTTTCCGCTCCTCTCATTACTTCCCCCATATCGCTCTGTGTTCTCGCACTTCTGATACAGTTCCCTGTATCAACGTGTTTTCGCGCACCTCTCATAGTTTCACCTTTATCGCCGTGCTCTCGCACACCTCTCATATCTTCCCCTATATCACTGTGTTTTCGCGCACGTCCAATAGCGTCCCCTATATCGCTCTGTTTTCACGCACCTCTCATGTCTTCCCCTATATCACGGTGTTTTCGTGCATCTCCCATACCATCCCCTATATTGCTGTGTTTCGCACACGTCTCATACCTTTCCCTATATCGCCCTGTTTTCGAGCACCTCCCATACCTTCCGCTATATCGCTGTGTTTTTGTGTACCTCTCATAACTCCCCTTATATCACTGTGTTTTCACGCACCTCTCATAACTTCCCCTGTATTGCTGTATTTTTACGCAGTTCTTATACCTTCCCCTATATTGCCTTGTTTTCATGCACATCTCATAACGTCCCTTATATCGCTGTGTATTCGCGCACATCCCATAGCATCCCTTATATTGCTGTGCCTTTGTGCACCTCTCATACCTTCACCTATATCGCTGTGTTTTCATGCACCTCTCATACCTCCCCCAAAATCGCTGTGTTTTCACACACCTCTCATAACTTCTCCTATATCGCTGTGTTTTTGTGCACCTCTCATACCTTCCCTAATATCACTGCGCTTTCATGCACATCTCATCACGTCCCCTATATCGCTGTGTTTTCGTGCAGCTCTCATACCTCCCCGTATATCGCTGTTCTTGCGGACCTCTCATACCTTCCCCTATATCGCTGTGTTTTCGCGCACATCCCATAGATTCACCTTTATCGCTGTGTTATTGCTCGCCTCTCATAGCTTCCCCTATATTGCCGTGTTTTCACGCACCTCTCATGTCTTCCCCTATATCACTGTGTTTTCGTGCATCTCCCATACCATCCCCTATATTGCTGTGTTTCGCACACGTCTCATACCTTTCCCTATATCGCCTTCTTTTCGAGCACCTCCCATACCTTCCCCTATATCGCTGTGTTTTCGTGTACCTCTCATACCTCCCCTTATATCGCTGTGTTTTCACGCACCTCTCATAACTTCACCTGTATTGCTGTATTTTTGCGCACCTCTCATAACTTCCCCTATATTGCCGTGTTTTTATGCACATCTCATAACGTCCCCTATATCGCTGTGTATTCGCGCACCTCCCATAACATCCCCTATATCGCTGTGGCTTCGCGCACCTCTCATTCCTTCCCCTATATCGCCCTGTTTTTGCACACATCCCATACCTTCCACTATATTGCCCTGTTTTCGCGCACCTCTCATGTCTTCCACTACATCGCTGTGTTTTCTGGCACCTCTGATGCATTCCCCTGTAACACCAAATTTTCGCGCACCTCTCATACTTTCCCCTATATCGCTGTTAGCGCACCTCTCATACCTGCCCCTATATCGTCATGTTTTTATGCACATCTCATACCGTCTCCTATATCGCTGTGTTTTTGTGCACCTCCCATAGCATCCCCTATATCGCTGTGCCTTCGTGCACCTCTCATACCTTCCCCTGTATCGGCCTGTTTTCGCGCATCTCCTATACCTTCCCTTATATCACTGCGTTTTCGTGCACCTTTCATACCTTCCCCTTTATCGCTGTGTTTTCGCACACCTCTCATAACTTCTCCTATATCGCTGTGTTTTTGTGCACCTCTCATACCTTCCCTAATATCACTGCGCTTTCATGCACATCTCATCACGTCCCCTATATCGCTGTGTTTTCGTGCAGCTCTCATACCTCCCCGTATATCGCTGTTCTTGCGGACCTCTCATACCTTCCCCTATATCGCTGTGTTTTCGCGCACATCCCATAGATTCACCTTTATCGCTGTGTTATTGCTCGCCTCTCATAGCTTCCCCTATATTGCCGTGTTTTCACGCACCTCTCATGTCTTCCCCTATATCACTGTGTTTTCGTGCATCTCCCATACCATCCCCTATATTGCTGTGTTTCGCACACGTCTCATACCTTTCCCTATATCGCCTTCTTTTCGAGCACCTCCCATACCTTCCCCTATATCGCTGTGTTTTCGTGTACCTCTCATACCTCCCCTTATATCGCTGTGTTTTCACGCACCTCTCATAACTTCACCTGTATTGCTGTATTTTTGCGCACCTCTCATAACTTCCCCTATATTGCCGTGTTTTTATGCACATCTCATAACGTCCCCTATATCGCTGTGTATTCGCGCACCTCCCATAACATCCCCTATATCGCTGTGGCTTCGCGCACCTCTCATTCCTTCCCCTATATCGCCCTGTTTTTGCACACATCCCATACCTTCCACTATATTGCCCTGTTTTCGCGCACCTCTCATGTCTTCCACTACATCGCTGTGTTTTCTGGCACCTCTGATGCATTCCCCTGTAACACCAAATTTTCGCGCACCTCTCATACTTTCCCCTATATCGCTGTTAGCGCACCTCTCATACCTGCCCCTATATCGTCATGTTTTTATGCACATCTCATACCGTCTCCTATATCGCTGTGTTTTTGTGCACCTCCCATAGCATCCCCTATATCGCTGTGCCTTCGTGCACCTCTCATACCTTCCCCTGTATCGGCCTGTTTTCGCGCATCTCCTATACCTTCCCTTATATCACTGCGTTTTCGTGCACCTTTCATACCTTCCCCTTTATCGCTGTGTTTTCGCACACCTCTCATAACTTCTCCTATATCGCTGTGTTTTTGTGCACCTCTCATACCTTCCCTAATATCACTGCGTTTTCATGCACATCTTATCACGTCCACTATATCGCTGTGCATTCACGCACCTCCCATAGCTTCCCCTATATCACAGTGTTTTCGCGCACCTCTCATAGCATCCCTTATCTCGCTGTGTTTTCATGCACCTCTCATAACTTCTCCTATATCACTGCATTTTTGTGCAGCTCTTATACCTTCCCCTATATTGCCGTGTTTTCATGCACATCTCATAGCGTCTCCTATATCACTGTGTATTCGCGCACCTCCCATAGCATCCCTTATATTGCTGTGCCTTCACACACCTCTCATACCTTCCCCTATATCGCCCTGTTTTCGCGCACCTTCCATACCTTCCCCTATATCGCTGTGTTTTCATGCACCTCTCATACCTCCCCCTATATCGCCCTGTTTTCGCGCACCTTCCATACCTTCCCCTATATCGCTGTGTTTTCATGCACCTCTCATACCTCCCCCTATATCGCTGTGTTTTCCCGCACCTCTCATAATTTCTCCTATATCGCCGTATTTTTGCACACCTCTCATTGCTTCCCCAATATAGCGGTGTTTTCATGCACATCTCATAACGTCTCATATATCTCTGTGTATTCACGCACCTCCCTTAGCATCCCCTATATCGCTGTGCCTTCGCGCATCGCTCATACCTACCCCTATATCGCCCTGTTTCCCGTGCACCTCCCATGGCTTCTCCTACATCGCTGTGTTTTTGCGCACCTCTCATACCTTCCCCTATATCGCCGTGGTTTCGCGCACCTCTCATTTCTTCACCTATATCGCTGTGTTTCCGCTCCTCTCATTACTTCCCCCATATCGCTCTGTGTTCTCGCACTTCTGATACAGTTCCCTGTATCAACGTGTTTTCGCGCACCTCTCATAGTTTCACCTTTATCGCCGTACTCTCGCACACCTCTCATATCTTCCCCTATATCACTGTGTTTTCGCGCACGTCCAATAGCGTCCCCTATATCGCTCTGTTTTCACGCACCTCTCATGTCTTCCCCTATATCACGGTGTTTTCGTGCATCTCCCATACCATCCCCTATATTGCTGTGTTTCGCACACGTCTCATACCTTTCCCTATATCGCCCTGTTTTCGAGCACCTCCCATACCTTCCGCTATATCGCTGTGTTTTTGTGTACCTCTCATAACTCCCCTTATATCACTGTGTTTTCACGCACCTCTCATAACTTCCCCTGTATTGCTGTATTTTTACGCAGTTCTTATACCTTCCCCTATATTGCCGTGTTTTCATGCACATCTCATAACGTCCCCTATATCGCTGTGTATTCGCGCACATCCCATAGCATCCCTTATATTGCTGTGCCTTTGTGCACCTCTCATACCTTCACCTATATCGCTGTGTTTTCGTGCACCTCTCATACCTCCCCCAAAATCGCTGTGTTTTCACACACCTCTCATAACTTCTCCTATATCGCTGTGTTTTTGTGCACCTCTCATACCTTCCCTAATATCACTGCGCTTTCATGCACATCTCATCACGTCCCCTATATCGCTGTGTTTTCGTGCAGCTCTCATACCTCCCCGTACATCGCTGTTCTTGCGGACCTCTCATACCTTCCCCTGTATCGCTGTGTTTTCGCGCACATCCCATAGATTCACCTTTATCGCTGTGTTATTGCTCGCCTCTCATAGCTTCCCCTATATTGCCGTGTTTTCACGCACCTCTCATGTCTTCCCCTATATCACTGTGTTTTCGTGCATCTCCCATACCATCCCCTATATTGCTGTGTTTCGCACACGTCTCATACCTTTCCCTATATCGCCTTCTTTTCGTGCACCTCCCATACCTTCCCCTATATCGCTGTGTTTTCGTGTACCTCTCATACCTCCCCTTATATCGCTGTGTTTTCACGCACCTCTCATAACTTCACCTGTATTGCTGTATTTTTGCGCACCTCTCATAACTTCCCCTATATTGCCGTGTTTTTATGCACATCTCATAACGTCCCCTATATCGCTGTGTATTCGCGCACCTCCCATAACATCCCCTATATCGCTGTGGCTTCGCGCACCTCTCATTCCTTCCCCTATATCGCCCTGTTTTTGCACACATCCCATACCTTCCACTATATTGCCCTGTTTTCGCGCACCTCTCATGTCTTCCACTACATCGCTGTGTTTTCTGGCACCTCTGATGCATTCCCCTGTAACACCAAATTTTCGCGCACCTCTCATACTTTCCCCTATATCGCTGTTAGCGCACCTCTCATACCTGCCCCTATATCGTCATGTTTTTATGCACATCTCATACCGTCTCCTATATCGCTGTGTTTTTGTGCACCTCCCATAGCATCCCCTATATCGCTGTGCCTTCGTGCACCTCTCATACCTTCCCCTGTATCGGCCTGTTTTCGCGTATCTCCTATACCTTCCCTTATATCACTGCGTTTTCGTGCACCTTTCATACCTTCCCCTTTATCGCTGTGTTTTCGCACACCTCTCATAACTTCTCCTATATCGCTGTGTTTTTGTGCACCTCTCATACCTTCCCTAATATCACTGCGTTTTCATGCACATCTTATCACGTCCACTATATCGCTGTGCATTCACGCACCTCCCATAGCATCCCCTATATCGCTGTGCCTTGCGCACCTCTCATAGCTTCCCCTATATCGCTGTCTTTTCGCGCACATCCCATAGATTCACCTTTATCGCTGTGTTATTGCTCACCTCTCATAGCTTCCCCTGTATCGCTGTGTTTTTGCTCACCTCTCATAGCTTCCCCTATATCGCCATGTTTTCACGCACCTCTCATGTCTTCACTTAGATCGCTATGCATTCGATCCTCTCAATACTTCCTCTATATCGCTGTGTTTTCTCGCACATCTGATACATTCTCCCGTATCGCCGTGTTTTCGCACACCTGTCATAATTTCCCCTATATTGCCCTGTTTTCGCGCACCTCCCATACCTTCCCCAATATCGCTGTGTTTTCGTGCACCTCTCATACCTTCCCTTATATCGCTGTGTTTTCACGCACCTCTCATAACTTCTCCTATATCACTGTATTTTTGCGCAGCTCTTATACCTTCCCCTATATTGCCGTGTTTTCATGCACTTCTCATAACGTCCCCTATATCGCTGTGTATTCGCGCACATCCCATAGCATCCCTTATATTGCTGTGCCTTCGCGCACCTCTCATACCTTCCCCTATATCGCCCTGTTTTCGCGCACGTTCCATACCTTCCCCTATATCGCTGTGTTTTCATGCCCCTCTCATACCTCCCCCTATATCGCTGTATTTTCACACACCTCTCATAACTTCTCCTATATCGCTGTGTTTTTGTGCACCTCTCATACCTTTCCTAATATCACTGCGTTTTCATGCACATCTCATCACGTCCCCTATATCGCTGTGTTTTCGTGCACCTCTCATACCTCCCCATATATCGCTGTGCTTGCGGACCTCTCATACCTTCCCCTATATCGC
Organism: Mobula birostris; assembly: GCF_030028105.1. Taxonomy (NCBI): domain Eukaryota; kingdom Metazoa; phylum Chordata; class Chondrichthyes; order Myliobatiformes; family Myliobatidae; genus Mobula; species Mobula birostris. Next base: position 100,387 of record NW_027274106.1, read on the forward strand.
TGTCTTTTCGCGCACATCCCATAGATTCACCTTTATCGCTGTGGTATTGCTCACCTCTCATAGCTTCCCCTATATAGCCGTGTTGTCATGCACATCTCATAACGTCCTCTATATCGCTGTATATTCGCGCAGCTCCCATAGCTTCCCTTATATCACTGTGCTTTCGCGCACCTCTCATACCTTCCCAAATATCGCCCTGTTTTCGCGCACCTCCCATTCTTTCACCTATATCGCTTTTTTCGTGCACCTCTCATGCATTTCCGTATACCGCTGTGTTTTTGCACACCTCTCATACCTTCCCCAATATCACCGTGTTTTCACGCACCTCTCATAACCTCCCCTCTATTGCCCTGCTTTCGCGCTCCTCTCATACCTTCCCCTATATCACTCTGTTTTCACGCAGCTCTCATACCTTCCCCTATATCGCCGTATTTTTGCACACCTCTCATGGCTTCCCCAATATAGCCGTGTTTTCATGCACATCTCATAACGTCCCATATATCTCTGTGTATTCACGCACCTCCCTTAGCATCCCCTATATCTCTGTGCCTTCGCGCATCGCTCATACCTTCCCCTATATCGCCCTGTTTCCCGTGCAACTCCCATGGCTTCGCCTACATCGCTGTGTTTTTGCGCACCTCTCATACCTTCCCCTATATTGCCGTGGTTTCGCGCACCTCTCATTTCTTCATCTATATCGCTGTGTTTCCGATCCTCTCATTACTTCCCCCATATCGCTCTGTGTTCTCGCACTTCTGATACAGTTCCCTGTATCAATGTGTTTTCGCGCACCTCTCATAATTTCCCCTATATCACCGTGTGCTCGCACACCTCTCATACCTTACCCTTTATCACTGTGTTTTCACGCACGTCCCATTGCGTCCCCTATATCGCTGTGTTTTTGTGCACCTCTCATACTTTCCCCTATATCGCCCTGTTTTTGCGCACATCCCATAACTTCACCTTTATCACTGTGTTATTGCTTACCTCTCATAGCTTCCCCTATATCGCCGTGTTTTCGCGCACCTCTCATGTCTTCACCTATATCGCTGTGTTTCTGCTCCTCTCATTACTTCCCCTACATCGCTCTGTGTTCTCGCACTTCTGATACAGTTCCCTGTATCAACGTGTTTTCGCGCACTTCTCATAATTTCACCTATATCGCCCTGTTCTCGCACACCTCTCCTATCTTCCCCTATATCATTGTGTTATCGCGCACGTCCAATAGCGTTCCCTATATCGCTGTGTTTTCACGCACCTCTCATATCTTCCCCTATATCACTGTGTTTTCACGCACCTCCCATAGAATCCTCTATATTGCTTTGCCTTCGCACACCTCTCATACCTTCCCCTATATTGCCCCGCTTTCGAGCACCTCTCATACCTTCCCCTATATCACTGTGTTTTCACCCAGCTCTCATACCTTCCCCTATATCGCTGTGTTTTCGCAAACCTCTCATTGCTTCCCGACTATCGCCGTGTATTCATGCACATCTCATACCTTCCCCTATATCGCTATGCTTTCGCACACCTCCCATACCTTCGTCTACATCGCTGTTTTCGCGCACCTCTCATACCTTCCCCTATATCGATGTATTTTTGCTCACATCTCATACCTTCCCCTATATTGATGTGTTTTCATGCACATCTCATAACGTTCCCTATATCGCTGGGTATTTGCGCAACTCCCATACCATCCCCTATATCACTGTGCCTTCGCGCACCTCTCATGCATTCCCGTATTTCGCCCTGTTTTCGCGCACCTCCTATAGCTTTGCCTACATTGCTGTTTTCGCGCACCTCTCATACCTTCCCCTATATCGATGTATTTTTGCGCACATCTCATAATGTCCCCTATATCGCTGTGTATTTGCGCACCTCCCATGCCATCCCCTATATCACTGTGCCTTCGCGCACCTCTCATGCATTCTCGTATATCGCTGTGTTTTTGCACACCGCTCATACCTTCCCCAATATCACCGTGTTTTCATGCACATCTCATAACGTCCCCAATGTCGATGGGTTTTCACACACCACTCATAACTTCCCCTACATCACCTTGTTTTCGCGCTCCCCTCATACCTTCACCTATATCACTATGTTTTCGTGCATCTCCCATACCATCCCCTACATTGCTGTGTTTCACACACGTATCATACCTTTCCCTATATCGCCCTGTTTTCGAGCAGCTCCCATACCTTCCCCTATATCGCTGTGTCTTCGTGTACCTCTCATACGTCCCCTTATATCGCTGTGTTTTCACGCACCTCTCATAACTTCCCCTGTATTGCTGTATTTTTGCGCACCTCTCATAACGTACCTTATATTGCCGTGTTTTTATGCACATCTCATAACGTCCCCTGTATCGCTGTGTATTCGCGCACCTCCCATAGCATCCCCTATATCGCTGTGCCTTCTGCACCTCTCATACCTTCCTCTATATCGCCATGTTTTCGCGCACCTCCTATACCTTCCCTTATATCACTGCGTTTTCGTGCACCTCTCATACCTTCCCTTATATCGTTATGTTTTCACGCACCTCTCATAAATTCTCCTATATCGCTGTATTTTTGCGCAGTTCTTATACCTTCCCCTATATTGCCGTGTTTTCATCCACATCTCATAACGTCCCCTATATCGCTGTGCATTCGCGCGCCTCCCATACCATCCCTTATATTGCTGTGCCTTCGCGCACATCTCATACCTTCCCGTATGTCGCCCTGCTTTCGCACACTCCCATACCGTCCCCTATATCGCTGTATTTTCGCACACCTCTCATGGCTTCCCCAATATCGTCGTGTTTTCATGCACATCTCATAACGTCCCCTATATCGCTGTGTATTCGCGCACCTCCCATAGCATCCCTTATATTGCTGTGCCTTCGCGCACCTCTCATACCTTCCTCTATATCGCCCTGTTTTCGCGCACTTCCTATACCTTCCCTTATATCACTGCGTTTTCGTGCACCTCTCATACCTTCCCCTATATGGCGGTGTTTTCATGCACATCTCATAACGTCCCCTATATCTCTGTGTATTCGTGCATCTCCCATTCCTTCCCGAATATATCTCTGTGTTTTCGTGCACCTTTCATATCTTCCCCTATATCGCTGTGTTTTCGCACACCTCTCATAACTTCTCCTATATCGCTGTGTTTTTGTGCACCTCTCATACCTTCCCTAATATCACTGCGTTTTCATGCACATCTCATCACGTCCCCTATATCGCTGTGTATTCACGCACCTCCCATAGCATCCCCTATATCGCTGTGCCTTGCGCACCTCTCACAGCTTCCCCTATATCGTTGTCTTTTCGCGCACATCCCATAGATTCACCTCTATTGCTGTGTTATTGCTCACCTCTCATAGCTTCCCCTGGATCGCTGTGTTTTTGCTCACCTTTCATAGCTTCCCCTATATCGCCACGTTTTCGCGCACCTCTCATGTCTTCACCTAGATCGCTATGTTTTCGCTCCTCTCAATGCTTCCCCTATATAGCTGTGTTTTCTCGCACATCTGATACATTCTCCCGTATCGCCGCGTATTCGCACACCTCTCATAATTTCCCCTATATCACCGTGTGCTCGCACACCTCTCATACCTTACCCTTTATCACTGTGTTTTCACGCACGTCCCATTGCGTCCCCTATATCGCTGTGTTTTTGTGCACCTCTCATACTTTCCCCTATATCGCCCTGTTTTTGCGCACATCCCATAACTTCACCTTTATCACTGTGTTATTGCTTACCTCTCATAGCTTCCCCTATATCGCCGTGTTTTCGCGCACCTCTCATGTCTTCACCTATATCGCTGTGTTTCTGCTCCTCTCATTACTTCCCCTACATCGCTCTGTGTTCTCGCACTTCTGATACAGTTCCCTGTATCAACGTGTTTTCGCGCACTTCTCATAATTTCACCTATATCGCCCTGTTCTCGCACACCTCTCCTATCTTCCCCTATATCATTGTGTTATCGCGCACGTCCAATAGCGTTCCCTATATCGCTGTGTTTTCACGCACCTCTCATATCTTCCCCTGTATCACTGTGTTTTCACGCACCTCCCATAGAATCCTCTATATTGCTTTGCCTTCGCACACCTCTCATACCTTCCCCTATATTGCCCCGCTTTCGAGCACCTCTCATACCTTCCCCTATATCACTGTGTTTTCACCCAGCTCTCATACCTTCCCCTATATCGCTGTGTTTTCGCAAACCTCTCATTGCTTCCCGACTATCGCCGTGTATTCATGCACATCTCATACCTTCCCCTATATCGCTGTGTATTTGCGCAATTCCCATACCATCCCCTATATCACTGTGCCTTCGCGCACCTCTCATGCATTCCCGTATATCACCCTGTTTTCGCGCTCCTCCCATACCTTCCCCTATATCGCTGTGCCTTCGTGAACCTCTCATACCTTCCTCTATATCGCTGTGTGTTCAGGCACCTCTCATGGCTTCCCCAATATCGCCGTGTATTCATGCACATCTCATACCGTCCCCTATATCGCTGTGTTTTGGCGCACCTCCCATAGTTCACCTACATCGCTGTTTTTGCGCACATCCCTTAGCTTCACCTTGATCACTGTGTTATTGCTCACCTCTCATAGCTTACCCTATATCGCCGTGTTTTCGCGCACCTCGCATGTCTTCACCTATATCGCTATGTTTTCGCTCCAATCATTACTTCCCCTATATCGCTGTGTTTTCTCGCACCTCTGATACATTCTCCTATATTACCATGTTTTCGTGCACCTCTTACAATTTCCCCTATATCGCCGTGTTCTCGCACACCTCTCATACCTTCCCCTATATCACTGTTTTTTTGCGCATGTCGCATAGCGTCCCCTATATCGCTGTGTTTTCTCGCACCTCTGATACATTTCCCTGTTTCGCCGTGGTTTCGCGCACATCCCATAGGTTCCACTATATTGCCCTGTTTTTGTGCACCTCTCATGTCTTCCCCTATATCACGGTGTTTTCGTGCACCTCTCATACCTCCCCCTATAACGCCATGTTTTTATGCACATCTCATACCGTCTCCTATATCGTTGTCTTTTCGCGCACCTCTCATAACTTCTCCTATATCACTGTATTTTTGCGCAGCTCTTATACCTTCCCCTATAATGCCGTGTTTTCATGCACATCTCATAACGTCCCCTATATCGCTGTGTATTCGCGCACATCCCATAGCATCCCTTATATTGCTGTGCCTTCGCGCACCTCTCATACCTTCCCCTATATCGCCCTGTTTTCGCGCACCTTCCATACCTTTCCCTATATCACTGTGTTTTCATGCACCTCTCATACCTCCCCCTATATTGCTGTGTATTCACACACCCTTCATAACTTCCCCTGTATCGCTGTGTTTTTGTGCACCTCTCATACCTTCCCTAATATTACTGCGTTTGCATGCACATCTCATCACATCCCCTATATCGCTGTGTTTTCGTGCACCTCTCATACCTCCCCCTATATCGCTGTGCCTTGCGGACCTCTCATACCCTCCCCTATATCGCTGTCTTTTAGCGCACATCCCATAGATTCACCTTTATCGCTGTGTTATTGCTCACCTCTCATAGCTTCCCCTATATCGCCGTACTGTTATTCACATCTCATAACGTCCTCTATATCGCTGTATAATCGCGCACCTCCCATAGCTTCCCTTATATCGCTGTGCTTTCGCGCACCTCTCATACCTTCCCAAATATCGCCGTTTTCACGCACCTCCCATTCCTTCACCTATATCGCTGTTTTCGTGCACCTCTCATGCATTCCCGTATACCGCTGTGTTTTTGCACACCTCTCATACCTTCCCCAATATCACCGTGTTTTCACGCATCTCTCATAACCTCCCCTCTATCGCCCTGTTTTCGCGCTCCTCTCATACCTTCCCCTATAAAACTGTGTTTTCACGCAGCTCTCATACCTTCCCCTATATTGCTGTGTTTTCGCACACCTCTCATGGCTTCCCGACTATCGCCGTGTATTCATGCACATCTCATACCTTCCCCTGTATCGCTGTGCTTTCGCGCACCTCCCATAGCTTCGCCTACATCGCTGTTTTCGCACACCTCTCATACTTTCCCCTATATAGATGTATTTTTGCGCACATCTCATACCTTTCCCTATATTGATGTGTTTTCATGCACATCTCATAACGTCCCCTATATCGCTCTGTATTTGCGCACCTCCCATACCATCCCCTATATCACTGTGCCTTCGCGCATCTCTCATGCATTCCCATATATCGCACTGTTTTCGCGCACCTCCCATACCTTCCCCGATATCGCTGTGTTTTCGTGCTCCTCTCATACATTCCCCTATATTGCTGTGTTTTCACGCACCTCTCTTAACTAATCCTATATCGCTGTGTTTTTGCACACCTCTCATACTTTCCCCTATATCGCTCTGTTTCCCGTGCACCACCCATGGCTTCGCCTACATCGCTGCGTTTTTGCGCACCTCTCATATCTTCCCCTATATCGCCGTGTTTTCGCGCAACTCTCATTTCTTCACCTATATCGCTGTGTTACCACTCCTCTCATTGCTTCCCCTATATCGCTCTGTGTTCTCGCACATCTGATACAGTTCCCTGTATCAACATGTTTTCACGCACCTCTCATAATTTCACCTATATCGCCGTGTTCTCGCACACCTCTCATATCTTCCCCTACATCAATGTGCTTTCGCGCACATCCAATAGCGTCCACTATATCGCTCAGTTTTCACGCACCTCTCATGTCTTCCCCTATATCACTGTGTTTTCGTGCATCTCCCATACCATCCCATATATTGCTGTGTTTTCACGCAGCTCGCACACCTCTCATGGCTTCCCGACTATCGCCGTGTATTCATGCACATCTCATACCTTTCCCTATATCGCTGTGTTTTCGCGCACCTCCCATAGCTTCGCCTACATCGCTGTTTTCGTGCACCTCTCATACCTTACCCTATATCGAAGTATTTTTGCGCACATCTCATACCTTCCCCTATATCGCTATGAATTCGCGCACCTGCCATACCATGCCCTATATCACTGTGCCTTCGCGCACCTCTCATGCATTCCCGTATACCGCTGTGTTTTTGCACACCTCTCATACCTTCCCCAAATTCACCGTGGTTTCATGCACATCTCATAACGTCTCCAATGTCGCTAGGTTTTCATGCACCTCTCATACCTTCCCCTATATCACTGTGTTTTCACGCAGCTCTCATACCTTCCCCTATATCGCTGTGTTTCCGCACACCTCTCATGGCTTCCCGACTATCGCCGGGTATTCATGCACATCTCATACCTTCCCCTATACCGCTGTGCTTTCGCGCACCTCCCATAGCTTCGCCTACATCGCTGTTTTCGCACACCTCTCATAATTTCCCCTATTTCGCCATGTTCTCGCGCACCTCTCATAACTTCCCCTATGTTTTCCCCTGTGTTTTCGCGCACGTCCCATTGCGTGCCCTATATCGCTGTGTTTTCGCGCACCTCTCATTGTTTCCCCTATATCGCCCTGTTTTCGTGCACATCCCATAGCTTCCACTATATTGCCCTGTTTTCGCGCACCTCTCATGTATTCCACTACATAGCTGTGTTTTCTGGCACCTCTGATGCATTCCCCTGTAATGCCAAGTTTTCGCGCACCTCTCATACTTTCCCCTATATCGCCGTATTTACACGCACCTCTCATACCTCCCCCTATATCGCCATGTTTTTATACACATCTCATACCGTCTCCTATATCGTTGTGTTTTCGCGCACCTCCCATAGCATCCCCTATATCGCTGTGCCTTCATGACCCTCTCATACCTTCCCCTATATCGCTGTGTTTTCACGCACCTCTCTTAACATCTCCTATATCACTGTGTTTTTGCACACCTCTCATACCTTCCACTATATCGCTGTGTGTTCAGGCACCTCTCATGGCTTCCCCAAAATCGCTGTGTATTCATGCACATCTCATACCGTCCCCTATATCGCTGTGTTTTGGCGCACCTCCCATAGTTCACCTACATCGCTGTTTTCGCGCACATCCCATAGCTTCACCTTGATCACTGTGTTATTGCTCACCTCTCATAGCTTACCCTATATCGCCGTGTTTTCGGGCACCCCACGTGTCTTCACCTATATCGCTATGTTTTCGCTCCTATCATTAATTCTCCTATATCGCTGTGTTTTCTCGCACCTCTGATACATTCTCCTATATTGCCATGTTTTCGTGCACCTCTTACAATTTCCCCTATATCGCCGTGTTCTCGCACACCTCTCATACCTTCCCCTATATCACTGATTTTTTTGCGCATGTCCCATAGCGTCCCCTATATCGCTGTATTTTCTCGCACCTCTGATACATTTCCCTGTTTCGCCGTGGTTTCGCGCACATCCCATAAGTTCCACTATATTGCCCTGTTTTCACGCACCTCTCATGTATTCCACTACATAGCTCTGTTTTCTGGCACCTCTGATGCATTCCCCTGTAATGCCAAGTTTTCGCGCACCTCTCATACTTTCCCCTATATCGCCGTATTTACACGCACCTCTCATACCTCCCCCTATATCGCCATGTTTTTATACACATCTCATACCGTCTCCTATATCGTTGTGTTTTCGCGCACCTCCCATAGCATCCCCTATATCGCTGTGCCTTCATGACCCTCTCATACCTTCCCCTATATCGCTGTGTTTTCACGCACCTCTCTTAACTTCTCCTATATCGCTGTGTTTTTGCACACCTCTCATACCTTCCACTATATCGCTGTGTGTTCAGGCACCTCTCATGGCTTCCCCAAAATCGCTGTGTATTCATGCACATCTCATACCGTCCCCTATATCGCTGTGTTTTGGCGCACCTCCCATAGTTCACCTACATCGCTGTTTTCGCGCACATCCCATAGCTTCACCTTGATCACTGTGTTATTGCTCACCTCTCATAGCTTACCCTATATCGCCGTGTTTTCGGGCACCCCACGTGTCTTCACCTATATCGCTATGTTTTCGCTCCTATCATTAATTCCCCTATATCGCTGTGTTTTCTCGCACCTCTGATACATTCTCCTATATTGCCATGTTTTCGTGCACCTCTTACAATTTCCCCTATATCGCCGTGTTCTCGCACACCTCTCATACCTTCCCCTATATCACTGATTTTTTTGCGCATGTCCCATAGCGTCCCCTATATCGCTGTATTTTCTCGCACCTCTGATACATTTCCCTGTTTCGCCGTGGTTTCGCGCACATCCCATAAGTTCCACTATATTGCCCTGTTTTTGCGCACCTCTCATGTCTTCCCCTATATCACGGTGTTTTCGCTCACCTCTCATAGCATCCCCTATATCGCTGTGCATTCGCGCACCTCTCATAACTTCCCCTATATCGCCCTGATTTCGCGCACCTCCCATACCTTCCCCAATATCGCTGTGTTTTCGTGCACCTCTCATACCTTCCCTTATATCGCTGTGTTTTCACGCACCTCTCATAACTTCTCCTATATCACTGTATTTTTGCGCAGCTCTTATACCTTCCCCTATATTGCCATGTTTTCATGCACATCTCATAACGTCCCCTATATCACTGTGTATTCGCGCACATCCCATAGCATCCCTTATATTGCTGTGCCTTCGCGCACCTCTCATACCTTCCCCTATATCGCCCTGCTTTCGCGCACCTTCCATACCTTTCCCTATATCACTGTGTTTTCATGCACCTCTCATACCTCCCCCTATATCGCTGTGTTTTCACACACCTCTCATAACTTCCCCTATATCGCTGTGTTTTTGTGCACCTCTCATACCTTCCCTAATAACACTGCGTTTTCATGCACATCTCATCACGTCCCCTATATCGCTGTGTTTTCGTGCACATCCCATAGATTCACCTTTATCGCTGTGTTTTTGCTCACCTCTCATACCTTCCCTAATATCACTGCGTTTTCATGCACATCTCATCACGTCCCCTATATCGCTGTATTTTCGTGCACATCCCATAGATTCACCTTTATCGCTGTGTTTTTGCTCACCTCTCATACCTTCCCCTATATCGCTGTCTTTTCGCGCACATCCCATAGATTCACCTTTATCGCTGTGTTATTGCTCACCTCTCATAGCTTCCCCTATATCGCCGTGTTGTTATGCACATCTCATACAGTCCCCTATATCACTGTGTTTTCACGCACCTCCCATAGCATCCCCTATATCGCTGTGCCTTCATGCACCTCTCATACCTTCCCCTATATCGCCCTGTTTTCGCGTACCTCCCATTCCTTCACCTATATCGCTGTTTTCGTGCACCTCTCATACCTTCCCCTATATCGCTGTATTTTCACACACCTCTCATAACTTCTCCTACATCGCTGTGTTTTTGTGCACCTCTCATACCTTCCCTAATATCGCTGCGTTTTCATGCACATCTCATCACGTCCCCTATATCGCTGTGTATTCACGCACCTCCCATAGCATCCCCTATATCGCTGTGCCTTGCGCACCACTCATACCTTTCCTTATATCGATGTCTTTTCGCGCACATCCCATAGATTCACCTTTATCGCTGTGTTATTGCTCACCTCTCATATCTTCCCCTGTATCGCCGTGTTTTTGCTCACCTCTCATAGCTTCCCCTATATCACCGTGTTTTCGCACACCTCTCCTGTCTTCCACTATATCACTGTGTTTTCGCGCACCTTCCATAGCATCCCCTATATAGCTGTGCCTTCGCATACCTCTCATAACTTCATCTATATCACCCAGTTTTCGAGCTCCTTCCATACCTTCCCCTATATCGCTGTCTTTTCGCGCACATCACATAGATTCACCTTTATCGCTGTGTTATTGCTCACCTCTCATAGCTTCCCCTGTATCGCCATGTTTTTGCGCGCCTCTCATAACTTCCCCCATATCGCCGTGTTGTTATGCGCATCTGATAACGTCCCCTATATCACAGTGTATTCGCGCACCTCCCATAGCATCCCCTATATCGCTGTGACTTCGCGCACCTCGAATAGCATCCCCTATATCGCTGTGCCTTCGTGCACCTGTCATACCTTCCCCTGTATCACCCTGTTTTCGCGCACCTCCTATACCTTCCCTTATATCGCTGCGTTTTCGTGTACCTCTCATACCTACCCCTATATCGTTGTGTTTTCACGCACCTCTCATAACTTGTCCAATATTTCTGTATTTTTGCGCACCTCTCATAACTTCCCCTATATCGCCGTGATTTTATGCACATCTCATAATGTCCTCTATATCGCTGTGTATTCGTGCGCCTCCCATACCTTCCCCTATATCGCTGTGTTTTCGCACAGCTCTCATAACTTCTAGTATATCGCTGTGTTTTTGTGCACCTCTCATACCTTCCCTAATACCGTTGCGTTTTCATGCACATCTCATCACGTCCCCATATCGCTGTGTATTCACACACATCCCATAGTATCCCCTATATCGCTGCGCCTTGCGCACCTCTCATAGCTTCCCCTATATCGCTGTCTTTTCGCGCACATCCCATAGATTCACCTTTATCGCTGTGTAATTGTTCACCTCTCATAGCTTCCCCTGTATCACCGTGTTTTTACTCACCTCTCACAGCTTCCCCTATATCGCTGTGTTTTCGCGCACCTCTCATGTCTTCACCTAGATCGCTATGTTTTCACTCCTCTAAATACTTCACCTATAGCGCTGTGTTTTCTCGCACATCTGATACATTCTCCCGTATCGCCATGTTTTCGCACACCTCTCATAATTTCCCCTTTTTCGCCGAATTCTCGCACACCTCTCATACCTTCCCCTATATCCTTGTGTTTTTGCGCATGTCCCATTGCGTCCCCTATATCGCTGTGTTTTTTGTGCACCTCTCATACCTTTCCCCATATCGTCCTGTTTTCGTGTACATCCCATAGTTTCCACTATATTGTCCTGTTTTCGCGCACCTCTCATGTATTCCACTACATCGCTGTGTTTTCTGGCACCTCTGATGCATTCCCCTGTAACGCCAAGTTTTCGCGCACCTCTCATACTTTCCCCTATATCGCCATGTTTTCGGGCAACTCTCATACCTCCCCATGTATCGCCGTGTTTTTATGCACATCTCATACCGTCCACTATATTACTGTGATTTCGCGCACCTCCCATAGCATCCCCTATATCGCTGTGCCTTCGTGCACCTCTCATACCTTCCCCTATTCGCCCAGTTTTCGTGCACCTCCTATACCTTCCCTAGTATCGCTGCGTTTTCGTGCATCTCTCATACCTTCCCCTATTTCGCTGTGTTTTCATGCACCACCCATACCTTCCATTATATCACTGTGGTTTCGCGCACCTCCCATAGATTCCCCTATATCGCTGTGTTCTCGTACACCTCTCATAGCTTAACATATCTTGCAATGTTTTTGTGCACCTCTCATAGATTCCCTAAATCACTGTTTACGCGCACCTCTCACAGCTAACCCTATATCGCCGTGTTTTCACGCACCTCGCATACCTTCCCCTATATCGCCGTGTTTTCATGCACATCTCCTAAGGTCCACTATATCGCAGGGTTTTCGCACACCTCCCATTCATTCTCCTATATCGCTGTGTTTTTGCGCACATCCCATAGATTCACCTTTATCGCTGTGTTATTGCTCACCTCTCATAGCTTCCCCTATATTACCGTGTGTTTGCTCACCTCTCATAGCTTCCACTATATTGTCCTGCTTTCACGCACCCTCTTGTCTTCCCCTATATCACTGTGTTTTCGCGTACCTCCCATAGCATTCCCTATATTGCTGTGTCTTCGCACTCATCTCATACCTTCCCCTATATCGCCCTGTTTTCGAGCACCTCCCATACCTTCCCCTATATCGCTGTGTTTTCGTGCACCTTTCATACCTCCTCCTATATCGCTGTTTTTTAATTCACCTCTCATACCTTCTCCTATATTGCTGTATTTTTGCGCACGTCTCATAACTTCCCCTATATCTCTGTGTTTTCATGCACATCTCATAACGTCCCCTATATCGCTGTGTTTTCATGCACCTCGCATAACTTCCCCTATATCGCCCTGTTTTCGAGCACCTCCCATACCTTCCTCTGTATCGCTGTGCTTTTATGCACCTCTCATAACGTCCCCTATATTACTGTGTAGTCGCGCACCTCCCATAGCCTCCCACATATTGCTGTGCCTTCGCGCACTTCTCATACCTTCGCCTATATCGCCCAGTTTTCGCACACTTCCCATTCATTCTCCCATGTCGCTGTGCTTTTGTGAACCTCTCACACCTTCCCTAATATCGCTGCGTTTTCATGCACACCTCATAACGTCCCGTATATCGCTGTGTATTCACGCACCTCCCATAGCATCCCCTATATTGCTGTGCCTTGCGCACCTCTCATACCTTCCCCTATATAGCTGTGTTTTTGCGCACATCCCATAGATTCACCTTTATCGCTGTGTTATTGCTCACCTCTCATAGCTTCCCCTATATCACCGTGTTTTTGCTCACCTCTCATAGCTTCCACTATATTCTCCTGCTTTCACGCACCTCTCATGTCTTCCCCTATATCACTGTGTTTTCGCGTACCTCCCATAGCATCCCCTATATTGCTGTGCCTTTGCACTCATCTCATACCTTCCCCTATATCGCCCTGTTTTCGAGCACCTCCCATACCTTCCCCTATATAGCTGTGTTTTCGTGCACCTTTCATACCTCCTCCTATATCGCTGTGTTTTCACTCACCTCTCATAACTTCCCCTATATCGCCGTGTTTTTATGCACATCTCATAACGTCCCCTATATCGCTGTGTATTCGCGCACCTCCCATAGAATCCCCTATATCGCTGTGCCTTCGTGCACCTCTCATTCCTTCCCCTATATCGCTGTGTTTTCGTGCACCTCTCATACCTTCCACTATATTGCTGTGTTTTCACACACCTCTCATAACTTCTCCTATATCGCTGTGTTTTTGTGCACCTCTTATATCTTCCCTAATATCGCTACGTTTTAATGCACATCTCATAGCGTCCCCTATATCGCTGTGTTTTCACGCACCTCCCATAGCATCCCCTATATCGCTGTGCCTTGTGCACCTCTCATACCTTCCCTTATATAGCTGTCTTTTCACGCACATCCCATAGATTCACCTTTATCGCTGTGTTTTTGCTCACCTCTCATAGCTTCCCCGATATCACTCTATTTTCGTGCACTTCCCATAGCGTCCCCTATATCGCCCTGTTTTCGAGCACCTCCCATACCTTCCTCTGTATCGCTGTGCTTTTATGCACCTCTCATAACGTCCCCTATATTACTGTGTAGTCGTGCACCTCCCATAGCCTCCCACATATTGCTGTGCCTTCGCGCACTTCTCATACCTTCGCCTATATCGCCCAGTTTTCGCACACTTCCCATTCATTCTCCCATGTCGCTGTGCTTTTGTGAACCTCTCACACCTTCCCTAATATCGCTGCGTTTTCATGCACACCTCATAACGTCCCGTATATCGCTGTGTATTCACGCACCTCCCATAGCATCCCCTATATCGCTGTGCCTTGCGCACCTCTCATACCTTCCCCTATATAGCTGTGTTTTTGCGCACATCCCATAGATTCACCTTTATCGCTGTGTTATTGCTCACCTCTCATAGCTTCCCCTATATCACCGTGTTTTTGCTCACCTCTCATAGCTTCCACTATATTCTCCTGCTTTCACGCACCTCTCATGTCTTCCCCTATATCACTGTGTTTTCGCGTACCTCCCATAGCATCCCCTATATTGCTGTGCCTTTGCACTCATCTCATACCTTCCCCTATATCGCCCTGTTTTCGAGCACCTCCCATACCTTCCCCTATATAGCTGTGTTTTCGTGCACCTTTCATACCTCCTCCTATATCGCTGTGTTTTCACTAACCTCTCATAACTTCCCCTATATCGCCGTGTTTTTATGCACATCTCATAACGTCCCCTATATCGCTGTGTATTCGCGCACCTCCCATAGAATCCCCTATATCGCTGTGCCTTCGTGCACCTCTCATTCCTTCCCCTATATCGCTGTGTTTTCGTGCACCTCTCATACCTTCCACTATATCGCTGTGTTTTCACACACCTCTCATAACTTCTCCTATATCGCTGTGTTTTTGTGCACCTCTTATATCTTCCCTAATATCGCTACGTTTTAATGCACATCTCATAGCGTCCCCTATATCGCTGTGTTTTCACGCACCTCCCATAGCATCCCCTATATCGCTGTGCCTTGTGCACCTCTCATACCTTCCCTTATATAGCTGTCTTTTCACGCACATCCCATAGATTCACCTTTATCGCTGTGTTTTTGCTCACCTCTCATAGCTTCCCCGATATCACTGTATTTTCGTGCACTTCCCATAGCGTCCCCTATATCGCCCTGTTTTCGAGCACCTCCCATACCTACCTCTGTATCGCTGTGCTTTTATGCCCCTCTCATAACGTCCCCTATATCACTGTGTAGTCGCGCACCTCCCATAGCCTCCCACATATTGCTGTGCCTTCGCGCACTTCTCATACCTTCGCCTATATCGCCCAGTTTTCGCACACTTCCCATTCATTCTCCCACCTCTCACACCTTCCCTAATATCGCTGCGTTTTCATGCACACCTCATAACGTCCCGTATATCGCTGTGTATTCACGCACCTCCCATATCATCCCCTATATCGCTGTGCCTTGCGCACCTCTCATACCTTCCCCTATATAGCTGTGTTTTTGTGCACATCCCATAGATTCACCTTTATCGCTGTGTTATTGCTCACCTCTCATAGCTTCCCCTATATCACCGTGTTTTTGCTCACCTCTCATAGTTTCCACTATATTCTCCTGCTTTCACGCACCTCTCATGTCTTCCCCTATATCACTGTGTTTTCGCGTACCTCCCATAGCATCCCCTATATTGCTGTGCCTTTGCACTCATCTCATACCTTCCCCTATATCGCCCTGTTTTCGAGCACCTCCCATACCTTCCCCTATATAGCTGTGTTTTCGTGCACCTTTCATACCTCCTCCTATATCGCTGTGTTTTCACTCACCTCTCATAACTTCCCCTATATCGCCGTGTTTTTATGCACATCTCATAACGTCCCCTATATCGCTGTGTATTCGCGCACCTCCCATAGAATCCCCTATATCGCTGTGCCTTCGTGCACCTCTCATTCCTTCCCCTATATCGCTGTGTTTTCGTGCTCCTCTCATACCTTCTACTATATCGCTGTGTTTTCACACACCTCTCATAACTTCTCCTATATCGCTGTGTTTTTGTGCACATCTTATATCTTCCCTAATATCGCTACGTTTTAATGCACATTTCATAGCGTCCCCTATATCGCTGTGTTTTCACGCACATCCCATAGCATCCCCTATATCGCTGTGCCTTGCGCACCTCTCATACCTTCCCCTATATCGCTGTCTTTTCGCACACATCCCATAGATTCAACTTTATCGCTGTATTATTGCACACCTCTCACAGCTTCCCCTATATTGCCGTGTTTTCGCGCACCTCTCATGTCTTCACCTAGATCGCAATGTTTTCGCTCCTCTCATTACTTCCCCTATATCGCTGTTTTCTCGCACCTTTGATACATTCCCGTGTATCGCCGTGTTTTCGCGCACCTCTCATTATTTTCCCTATATCGCCGTGTTTTCGCGCACCTCTCATTCCTTCCCCTATATCATTGTGTTTTCGCGCACCTCTCATGGCTTCCCCAATATCGCCATGTATTCATGCACATCTCATACCGTCCCCTATATCGTTGTGTTTTCGCGCACCTCCCATAGCTTCGCTGACATCGGTATGTTTTCGCTCCTCTCAATACTTTCCCTATATCACTGTGTTTTCGTGCACGGCCCATAGCGTCCCCTATATCGCTGTGTTTTCTCGCACCTCTGATACATTCCCCTGTTTCGCCGTGTTTTCGCACACATCCCATAGCTTCCACTGTATTGCTCTGTTTTTGCGCACCTCTCATAGCATCCACTATATCACTGTGTTTTCGCGCACCTCCCATAGCATCCTCTATATTGCTGTGCCTTCGCACACCTCTCATACCTTCCCCTATATCGCTGTTTTCGCGCAACTCCCATACCTTCTCCTATATCGTTGTGTTTTCACGCACCTCTCATGCCATCCCCTATATCGCCCTGTTTTCGAGCACCTCCCATAACTTCCGCTATATTGCCCTGTTTTCGCGCACCTCTCATGTCTTCCCCTATATCGCCGTGTCTTCATACAAATCTCATACCGTCCCCTATATCGCCGTGTTTTCGCACACCTCTCATAGCTTCCCCTATATTGCCGTGTTTTCATGCACATCTCCTAACGTCCCCTATATCGCTGTGTATTCGTGCACCTCCCTTAGCATCCCCTATATTGCTGTGCCTTCGCGCACCTCTCATACCTTCACCTATATCGCTCTGTTTTCGCGCACCTCCCATTCATTCTCCTATATCGCTGCGTTTTTGTGAACCTCTCATACCTTCCTTAATATCGCTGCGTTTTCATGCACATCTCATAACGTCCCGTATATCGCTGTGTATTCACGCATCTCCCATAGCATCCCCTATATCGCTGTGTTTTTGCGCACATCCCATAGATTCACCTTTATCGCTGTGTTATTACTCACCTCTCATAGCTTCCACTATATTGCCCTACTTTCACGCACCTCTCATGTCTTCCCCTATATCACTGTGTTTTCACGCACCTCCCATAGCATCCCCTATATTGCTGTGTCTTCACACTCCTCTCATAGCTTCCCCTATATCGCCCTGTTTTCGAGCACCTCCCATAAATTCCCCTATATCGCTGTGTTTTCGTGCACCTTTCATACCTCCCCCTATATCGCTGTGTTTTCACTCACCTCTCATAACTTCTCCTATATTGCTGTATTTTTACGCACCTCTCATAACTTCCCCTATATAGCCGTGTTTTTATGCACATCTCATAACGTCCCCTATATCGCTGTGCATTCGCGCACCTCCCATAGAATCCCCTATATCGCTGTGCCTTCGCGCACCTCTCATACCTTCCCCTATATCGCCCTGTTGTCGCGCTCCTCTCATTCCTTCCCCTATATCGCTGTGTTTTCACACACCTCTCATAACTTCTCCTATTTGCTGTGTTTTTGTGCACCTCTTATATCTTCCCTAATATCGCTGCATTTTCATGCACATCTCATAACGTCCCCTATATGGCTGTGTATTCACGCACCTCCCGTAGCATCCCCTATATCGCTGTGCCTTCGTGCACCTCACATACCTTCCCCTATATGGCCTTGTATTCGCGCACCTCCCATAACATTCCCTATATCGCTGTGCCTTTGCGCTCCTCTCATACCTTCCCCTATATCTCCGTGTTTTCATGCACATCTCATAACGTCCCCTATATCGCTCTGTTTTCATGCACCTCGCATAACTCCCCTATATCGCACTGTTTTCGCGCACGTCTCATACCTTCCCCTATAATACTGTGTTTTCAGGCACCTCTCATAACTTCCCCTATATCGCTATGTTTTCGCACACCTGTCATTGTTTCCCGACTATCGCCGTGAATTCATGCACATCTCATACTGGCCCCTATATTGCTTTGTTTTCGCGCACCTCTCATACATGCCCCTATATCGCTGTCTTTTCGGGCATATCCCATAGCTTCACCTTTATCTCTGTGTTATTGCTCACCTCTCACAGCTTCTCCTGTATCGCCATGTTTTCGCGCACCTCTCATTTCTTCACCTATATTGATATGTTTTCGCTCCTCTCATTACTTCCCTTATATCGCTGTGTTTTCTCGTACCCCTAATACATTCCCCTGTATCGCCGTGTTTTCGCGCCCCTCTCATAATTTCCCCTATATTGCCTTGTTTTCGCGCACATCCCATAGCGTCGCCTATATTGCTGTGTTTTCGGGCACCTCTCATATCTTCCACTATATTGCACTGTTTTGGCGCACCTCCCTAACCTTCCCCTATATCGCCCTGTTTTCGCGCACCTCCCATAATTCCCCTTTATTGCTGTGTTTTTGTGCACCTCCCATAGCGTCCCCTATATCGCTGTGTTTTCGCGCACCTCCAATAGCATCCCCTATATCGCTGTGCCTTGCGCACCTCTCATACCTTCCCCTATATCGCTGTCTTTTCGCGCACATCCCATAGATTCACCTTTATCGCTTTGTTATTCCTCACCTTTCATAGATTCCCCTATATCGCCGGGTTTTTGCTCACCTCTCATAGCTTCCACTCTCTTGCCCTGTATTCATGCACCTCTCATGTCTTCCTCTATATCACTGTGTTTTCGCACACCTCTCATAGCTTCCCCTATATCGCCGTGTTTTCATGCACATCTCATACCGTCTCCTATATCACTGTATTTTCGCGCACATCCCATAGCATCCCCTATATCGCTGTGCCTTCGTGTACCTCTCATATCTTCCCCTATATCGCTGTGTTATCATGCACATCTCATAACGTCCCTTATATCGCTGTGCTTTCTCGCACCTCTGATATATTCCCCTGTATCGCCGTGTTTTTGCGCACCTCTCATAATTTCCCCTATATCGCCGTGTTTTCGTGCACCTCTCATTCCTTCCCCTATATCGCTGTGTTTTCGTGCACCTCTCATACCTTCCCCTATATCGCTGTGTTTTCACACACCTCTCATAACATCTCTTATATCGCTGTGTTTTTGTTCACCTCTTATATCATCCCTAATATCGCTGTGTTTTAATGCACGTCTGATAACGTCCCCTATATTGCCGTGTATTCACGCACCTTCCATATCATCCCCTATATCGCTGTACCTTGCGCACCTCTCATACCTTCCCCTATATCGCTGTCTTTTCGCGCACCTCCCATAGGTTCAACTTTATCGCTGTGTTATTGCACACCTCTCAGAGCTTCCGCTATATCGCCGTGTTTTTGCTCACCTTTCATAGCTTCGCCTATGTTGCCGTGTTTTCACGCACCTCTCATGTCTTCACCTAGATCGCTATGTTTTCGCTCCTCTCATTACTTCCCCTATATCGCTGTGTTTTCTCGCACCTCTGATACATTCTCCCATATCGCCGTGTTTTCGCACACGTCTCATACCTTCCACTATATCGTTGTGTTTTCACGCACCCCTCATAACTTCCCCTATATCGCCGTGTTTTCATGCACATTTCATAACGTCCCCTATATCACTGTGTAGTCGCGCACCTCCCATAGCATCCCCTATATTGCTGTAACTTCGCATACCTCTCATACCTTCACCTATATCACCCTGTTTTCGCGCACCTCCCATTCATTCTCCTATATCACTTTGTTTTTGTGCACCTCTTATATCTTCCCTAATATCGCTGCGTTTTCATGCACATCTCATAACGTCCCCTATATCGCTGTGTATTCACGCACCTCCCGTAGCATCCCCTATATCGCTGTGCCTTTGCGCACCTCTCATACCTTCCCCTATGTCTCTGTGTTTTCATGCACATCTCATAACGTCCCCTATATCGCTGTGTTTTCATGCACCTCGCATAACTTCCCCTATATCGCCCTGTTTTCGCGCACCTCTCATACCATCCCCTATATCACTGTGTTTTCACGCACCTCTCATAACTTCCCCTATATTGCTGTGTTTTCACACACCTGTCATTGTTTCCCGACTATCGCCGTGTATTCATGCACATCTCATACCGTCTCCTATATCGCTGTGTTTTCGCGCACCTCTCATACATACCCCTATATAGCTGTCTTTTCGCGCATATCCCATAGCTTCACCTTTATCTCTGTGTTATTGTTCACCTCTCACAGCTTCCCCTCTTTCGCCGTGTTTTCGCGCACCTCTCATGTCTTCACCTATATTGCTATGTTTTCACTCCTCTCATTGCTTCCCTTATATCGCTGTGTTTTCTCGTACCTCTGATACATTCCCCAGTATCGCCGTGTTTTCGCGCACCTCTCATTATTTCCGCTATATCGCCGTGTTTTCGCGCACGTCCCATAGCGTCGCCTATATCCCTCTGTTTTCGCGCACTTCCCATTCCTTGACCTATATCTCCCTGTTTTCGCGCACCTCCCATACCTCCCCCTTTGTCGCTGTGTTTTCGCACACCTGTCATTGTCTCCTGACTATCGCCGTGTATTCATGCACATCTCATACCGTCCCCTATATCGCTGTGTTTTCGCGCACCTCTAATAGCATCCCTATATCGCTGTGCCTTGCGCACCTCTCATACCTTCCCCTATATCGCTGTCTTTTCGCGCACATCCCATAGATTCACCTTTATCGCTTTGTTATTCCTCACCTCTCATAGATTCCCCTATATCGCAAGGTTTTTGCTCACCTCTCATAGCTTCCACTATATTGCCCTGTATTCACGCACCTCTCATGTCTTCCCTTATATCACTGTGTTTTCGCGCAGCTCCCATAGCATCCCCTATATTGCTGTGCCTTCGCATACCTCTCATATCTTCCCTTATATCACCCTGTTTTCGAGTACCTTCCATACCTTCCCCTATATTGCTGTGTTTTCGTGCACCTCTCGTACCTCCCCCTATATCTCGTACCTCCCCCTATATCCCACAGATTCACCTTTATCGCTGTGTTATTGCTCACCTCTCATAGCTTCCCCTATATCGCCATGTTTTTGCCCACCTCTCATAACTTACCCTATATCGCCATGTTGTTATGCACATCTCATAACGTCCTCTATATCGCTGTGTATTCACGCACCTCCCATAGCATATCGCTTTGCCTTCGCGCACCCGTCATACCTTCCCAAATATCGCCCTGTTTTCGCGCACCTCCCATTCCTTCACCTATATCGCTGTTTTCGTGCACCTCTCATACCTTCTCTTATATCGCTTTGCCTTCGCGCACCTCTCATACCTTCCCCTATATCGCCGTGTTTTCATGCACATCTCATAACATCCCCTATATCGCTAGGTTTTCACGCACTTCTCATAATTTCCCCTATATCGCCCAGTTTTTGCTCTCCTCTCATACCTTCTCCTATATCACTGTGTTTTCACGCAGCTCTCATACCTTCCCCTATATCGCTGTGTTTTCGCGCACCTCCCATAGCTTCGTCTACATCGCTGTTTTCGTGCACCTCTCATACCTTCCCTTATATCGATGTATTTTTACGCAGAACTCATAATGTCCCCTTTATCGCTGTGTTATTGCTCACCTCTCATAGCTTCCCCTATATCGCCCTGTTTTCGCACTCCTCTCATGCATTCCCGTATATCGCTGTGTTTTTGCACACTTCTCATAACTTCCCCAATATCACCGTGTTTTCATGCACATCTCATAACGTCCCCAATGTCGCTGGGTTTTCACGCACCTCTCATAACTTCCCCTATATCGTCCTGTTCTGGCACTCCTCTCATACCTTCCCCTATATCACTGTGTTTTCACGCAGCTCTCATACCTTCCCCTATATCGCTGTATTTTCGCACACCTCTCATGGCTTCCCGACTATCGCCGTGTATTCATGCACATCTCATAACTTCCCCTATATCGCTGTGTTATTGCACACCTCTCACAGCTTCCCCTGTATCGCCGTGTTTTTGCTCACCTCTCATAGCTTCCCCTATATCGCTGTGTTTTCGCGCACCTCTCATGTCTTCACCTAGATCGCTATGTTTTCGCTCCTCTCATTACTTCCCCTATATCGCTGTGTTTTCTCGCACCTCTGATACATTCTCCCATATCGCCGTGTTTTCGCGCACCTATCATAGCTTCCCCTATATCGCCGTGTTTTCATGCACATCTCATACCGTCTCCTATATCACTGTGTTTTCACACACATCCCATAGCATCCCCTATAGCGCTGTGCCTTCGGGTACCTCCCATACCTTCCCCGATTTCGCTGTGTTTTCGTGCACCTCCCATAGCTTTGCCTACATCGCTGTTTTCGCGCACAGCCCATAGCTTCACCTTCATTGCTGTGTTATTGCTCACCTCTCATAGCTTCCCCTATATCGCCGTGTTTTCACGCACCTCGCATGTCTTCACCTATATCGCTATGTTTTTGCTCCTATCATTACTTCCCCTATATCGCTGTGTTTTCTCGCACCTCTGATATATTCCCCTGTATTGCCATGTTTTTGCGCACCTCTTACAATTTCCCCTATATTGCCGTGTTCTCGCACACCTCTCATACCTTCCCCTATATCACTGTTTTTTTGCGCACGTCCCATAGCGTCCCCTATATCGCTGTGTTTTCTCGCACCTCTGATACATTCCCCTGTATCGCCGCGCTTTCGCGCATGTCCCATAGCTTCCACTATATTGCCCTGTTTTTGCGCACCTCTCATGTCTTCCCCTATATCACGGTGTTTTCGCGCACCTCTCATACCTTCCACTATTTCGCTCTGTTTATGCACACCTCTCATACCTTCCCCTATATCGCTGTCTTTTCACGCTCCTCTCATAACTTCTCCTATATTGCTGCATTTTTGCGCACCTCTCATAACTTTCCCCATATCGCTGTGTTTTTATGCACATCTCACAACGTCCTCATATCACTGTGTAGTCGCGCACCTCCCATAGCCTCCCACATATTGCTGTGCCTTCGCGCACTTCTCATACCTTTGCCTATATCGCCCTGTTTTCGCACACTTCCCTTTCATTCTCCTGTCGCTGTGTTTTTGTGAACCTCTCATACCTTCCCCTATATAGCTGTGTTTTTGCGCACATCCCATAGATTCACCTTTATCACTGTGTTATTGCTCACCTCCACTATATTGTCTTGCTTTCACGCACCTCTCATGTCTTCCACTATATCACTGTGTTTTCGCGCACCTCCCATAGCATCCCCTATATTGCTGTGTCTTCGCACTTCTCTCATACCCCCTATATCGCCCTGTTTTCGAGCACCTCCCATACCTCCCCCTATATCGCTGTGTTTTCACGCACGTCTCATAACTTCTCTTGTATTGCTGTATTTTTGCGCACCTCTCATATTTCCCCTCTATCGCCGTGTTTTTATGCACATCTCATAACGTCCCCTATATCGCTGTGTATTCGCGCACCTCCCATAGAATCCCCCATATCGCTGTGCCTTGTGCACCTCTCATACCTTCCCCTATATCGCTGTCTTTTCGCGCACATCCCATAGATTCTCCTTTATCGCTGTGTTATTGCTCACCTCTCATAGCTTCCCCTATATCGCCGTGTTTTTGCTCACCTCTCATAGCTTCCATTATATTGTCCTGCTTTCACGCACCTCTCATGTCTTCCCCATATCACTGTGTTTTCGCGCACCTCCCATAGCATCCCCTATATTGCTTTGTCTTCGCACTACTCTCATACGTTCCCCTATATCGCCCTTTTTTCGAGCACCTTCCGTACCTTCCCCTATATCGCCGTGTTTTCGTGCAACTTTCATACCTCCTCCTATATCGCTGTGTTTTCACTCACCTCTCATAACTTCCTCTATATCGCCGTGTTTTTCTGCACATCTCATAACGTCCCCTATATCGCTGTGTATGCGCGCACATACCATAGAATCCCCTATATCGCTGTGCCTTCGCGCACCTCTCATACTTCCCCTACATCGCTGTGTTTTTGTGCACCACTCATACATTCCCCTATATCGCTGTGTTTTCACACACCTCTCATAACTTCTCCTATATTGCTGTGTTTTTGTGCACCTCTTATATCTTCCCTAATATCGCTGCGTTTTAATGCACATCTCATAACGTCCCCTATATCGCTGTGTATTCACGCACATTCTATAGCATCCCCTATATCACTGTGCCTTGCGCACCTCTCATACCTTCCACTATATCGCAGTCTTTACGCGCACATCCCATAGATTCAACTTTATCGCTGTGTTATTGCACACCTCTCACAGCTTCCCCTATATCGCCGTGTTTTTGCTCACCTCTCATAGCTTCCCCTATATCGCCGTGTTTTCGCGCACCTCTCATGTCTTCACCTAGATCGCTATGTTTTCGCTCCTCTCATTACTTCCCCTATATCGCTGTGTTTTCTCGCACCTCTGATACATTCTCCCATATCGCCGTGTTTTCGCGCACCTCTCATAGCATCCCCTATATCGCCGTGTTTTCATGCACATCTCATACCGTCTCCTATATCACTGTGTTTTCACGCACATCCCATAGCATCCCCTATATCGCTGTGCCTTCGTGTACCTCTCATATCTTCCCCTATATCACTGTGTTTTCATGCACATCTCATAACATCCCCTATTTCGCTGGGCTTTCTCGCACTTCTGATACATTCCCCTGTATCGCCGTGTTTTCGCGCGCCTCTCATTCCTTCCCCTATATCGCTGTGTTTTCGGGCACCTCTCATACATTCCCCTATATCGCACTGTTTTCACGCTCATCCCATAGCTTCCACTATATCGCCCTGTTTTCGCGCACCTCCCATTCATTCTCCAATATTGCTGTGCTTTTGTGAACCTCTCATACCTTCCCTAATATCACTGCGTTTTCATGCACATCTCATAACGTCCCGTATATCGCTGTGTATTCACGCATCTCCCATAGCAGCCCTATATTGCTGTGCCTTGCGCACCTCGCATACCTTCCTCTATATCGCTGTCTTTTTGCGCACATCCCATAGATTCACCTTCATCGCTGTGTTATTGCTCACCTCTCATAACTTCCCCTATATCGCCGTGTTTTTGCTCACCTCTCATAGCTTCCACTATATTGCCCTGCTTTCGCACACCCCTCATGTCTTCCACTATATCACTGTGTATTCGCGCACCTCCCATAACATCCCCTATATCGCTGCGCCTTCGTACACCTCTCATACCTTTCCCTATATTGCTGTGTTTTCACGCACCTCTCATAACTTCTCCTATATCGCTGCAATTTTGCGCACCTGTCATAACTTCCCCTATATTACCGTGTTTTAATGCACATCCCATAGAATCACCTTTATCACTGTGTTATTGCTCACTTCTTATAGCTTCCCCTATATCGCCGTGTTTTTGCTTACCTCTCATAGCTTCCACTATATTGCCCTGCTTTCACGCCCCTCTCTTGTCTTCCCCTATATCACTGTGTTTTCGCGCACCTCCCATAGCATCCCCTATATTGCTGTGCCTTCGTGTACCTCTCATACCTTCCAGTATATCGCCCTGTTTTCGCGCACCTCTCATTCCTTCCCCTATATCGCTGTGTTTTCTTGCACCTCTCATATCTTACCCTATATCGCTGTGTTTTCACACACCTCTCATAACTTCTCCTATATCACTGTGTTTTTGTGCACCTCTTATATCTTCCCTAATATCGCTACGTTTTCATGCACATCTCATAACGTCCCCTATATCGCTGTGTATTCACGCACTTCCCATAGCATCCCCTATATCGCTGTGCCTTGCGCACCTCTCATTCCTTCCCCTAAATCGCTGTCTTTTTGCGCACATCCCATGGATTCACTATCGCTGTGTTATTGCTCACCTCTCATAGATTCCCCTATATTGCCGTGTTTTTGCTCACCTCTCATAACTTCCCCTATATCGCTGACCATTCGCGCACATCCCATAGATTCACCTTTATTGCTGTGTTATTGCTCATCTAACATAGCTTCCCCTGTATCGTCGTGTTTTTGCGCACCTCTCATAACTTCCCCTATATCGCCGTGTTGTTATGCAGATCTCATAACGTCCCCTATATCGCTGTGTATTCGCGCACCTCCCATAGCATCCCCTATATCGCTGTGCCTTCGCGCACCTCTCATACCTTCCCCTATATCGCCGTGTTTTCGTGCACCTCTCATGTCGTCTCCTAGGTTGCTATGTTTTCACTCCTCTCAATACTTCCCCTATATCGCTGTGTTTTCTTGCACATCTGATACATTCTCATATGTTGCTGTATTTTTGCGCACCTCTCATAACTTCCCCTATATTGTCGTTTTTTTATGCACATCACATAACGTCCCCTATTTCACTGTGTATTCGTGCACCTCCCATAACATCCCCTATATCGCTGTGCCTTGCGCACCTCTCATAGCTTCCCCTATATCGCTGTCTTTTCGCGCACATCCCATAGATTCACCTTCATCGCTGCGTTATTACTCACCTCTCATAGCTTCCCTTATATCGCCGTGTTTTCGCGCCCATCTCTTGTCTTCACGTAGATCGCTATGTTTTCGTTCCTCTCAATACTTCCCCTATATCGCCGTTTTCTAGCACATCTGATACATTCTCCCGTATCGCCGTGTTTTCGCACACCTCTCATACCTTTCCCTATATCACTGTGTTTTCGCACACGTCCCATTGCGTCCGCTATATCGCTGTGTTTTCACGCACCTCTCAAACCTTCCCCTATATCACACTATTTTCATGCACATCCCATAGCTTCCACTATATTGCCCTGTTTTCGCACATCTCTCATGTATTCCACTACATCGCCGTGTTTTCTCTGCACCTCTGATGCATTCCCCTGTAACGCCAAGTTTTCGGGCACATCTCATAATTTCCGCTATTCGCAGTGTTTACGCGCACCTCTCATACCTCCCCCTATATCGCCATGTTTTTATGCATATCTCATACCGTCTCCTATATCGCTGTTTTCTGGCGCACCTCCTATACCATCCCCTATATCGCTGTGCCTTCATGCACCTCTCATACCTTCCCCTACAACGCTGTGTTTTCATGCACATCGCATAACGTCCCCTATTTCGCTGTGTATTCGTGCACCTCTCATAACATCCCCTATATCGCTGTGCCTTCGCGCAACTCTCATACCTTCCCCTATATCGCCGTGTTTTCATGCACATCTCATAACGTCCCCTATATCGCTGAGTTTTCACGCACCTCTCATAACTTCCCCTATATCACCCTGCTTTCGAGCACCTCCCATACCTTCCCCTATATCGCTGTGTTTTCGTGTACCTCTCATACCTCCCCCTATATTGCTGTGTTTTCACGCACAGCTAATAAATTCTCCTATATTGCTGTATTATTGCGCACCTCTCATAACTTCCCCTGTATCGCCGTGTTTTCGTACACCTCTCATATCTTCCCTATATCGCTGTGTTTTCACACACCTCTCGTAACGTCTCCTATATCGCTGTGTTTTAGTGCACCTCTCATAACTTCCCTAATGTCGCTGTGTTTTCATGCACATCTCATCACGTCCCCTATATCGCTGTGTATTCACGCACCTCCCATAGCATCCCCTATATCGCTGTGCCTTGCGCACCTCTCATAGCTTCGCCTATATCGCTATCTTTTCGCGCACATCCCATAGATTCACCTTTATCGCTGTTATTGCTCACCTCTCATAGCTTCCCCTGTATCGCCGTGTTTTTGCTCACCTCTCATAGCTTCCCCCATATCGCCGTGTTTTTGCGCACCTCTCATGTCTTCACCTAGATCGCTATGTTTTCGCTCCTCTCAATACTTCCCCTATATCGCTGTGTTTTCTCGCACATCTGATACATTCGCCCGTATCGCCGTGTTTTCGCACACCTCTCATAATTTTCCCGATATCGCCGTGTTCTTGCACACCTCTCATACCTTCCCCTATATCACTGTGTTTTCGCGAACGTCCCATTGCGTCCCCTATATCGCTGTGTTTTCGCGAACCTCTCATACCTTCCCCTATATCGACCAATTTTCATGCACGTCCCATAGCTTCCACTATATTGCCCTGTTTTCGCGCACCTCTCATGTATTCCACTACATCGCTGTGTTTTCTGGCACCTCTGATGCATTCCCTTGTAATGCCAAGTTTTCGTGCACCTCTCATACTTTCCCCTATATCGCCGTGTTTACACGCACCACTCATACCTCCCCCTATATCGCCACGTTTTTATGCACATCGCATACTGTCTCCTATATCGCTGTGTTTTTGCTCACCTACCATAGCATCCCCTATATAGAATGTGCTTTTGTGCACCTCTCATACCTTCCCCTATAGCGCCTTGTTATCACGCACCTCCTATACCTGCCCTTATAACGCTGCATTTTCGTGCACCTGTCATACCTTCCCCTATAATGCCGTGTTTTCATGCACATCTCATAACGTCTCCTATATCGCTGGGTTTTCACGCACCTCTCATAACTTCCCCTATATCACCCTGCTTTCGAGCACCTCCCATACCTTCCCCTATATTGCTGTGTTTTCGTGTACCTCTCATACCTCCCCCTATATCGCTGTGTTTTCACGCACCTCTAATAACTTCTGCGAAATTGCTGTATTATTGCTCACCTCTCAAAACTTCCCCAATATCGCCGTGTTTTTATGCACATCTCATAATGTCCCCTATATCGCTGTGTATTCGTGCACCTCCCATACTTTCCCATATATCGCTGTGTTTTCGCACACCTCTCATAACTTTTCCTATATCGCTGTGTTTTTGTGCACCTCTCATACCTTCCCTAATATCGCTACGTTTTCATACACATCTCATCACGTTTCCTATATTGCTGTGTATTCACGCACCTCCCATAGCATCACCTATATCGCTGTGCCTTGCGCACCTCTCATAGCTTCTCCTATATCGCTGTCTTTTCGTGCACATCCCATAGATTCACCTTTATCGCTGTGTTATTGCTCACCTCTCATAGCTTCCCCCATATCGCTGTGTTTTCGCGCACCTCTCATGTCTTCACCTAGATCGCTATGTTTTCGCTCCTCTCAATACTTCCCCTATATCGCTGTGTTTTTTCGCAAATCTGATACCTCCCCCTATATCGCCGTGTTTTTATACACATCTCATACCGTCTCCTATATTACTGTGTTTTCACGCACCTCCCATAGCATCCCCTATATCGCTGTGCCTTCGTGCACCTCTCATACATTCCCCTATATCGCCCTGTTTTCGCGCACCTCCTATACCTTCCCTTGTATCGCTGCGTTTTCGTGCACCTCTCAGACCTTCCTCTATATCGCTGTGTTTTCATGCACATCTCATAACGTCCCCCTATTTCGCTGTGTATTCGTGTACCTCCCATAATCTCCCCTATATCGCTGGGTTTCCACGCATCTGTCATAACCTCCCCTATATCACCCTGTTTTCACGCTCCTCTCATACCTTCCCCTCTATCACTGTGTTTTCACGCACCTCTCATAACTTTCCCTATATCGCTGTGTTTTTGAACACCTCTCATTGTTTCCCGTCTATCGCCGTGTATTCATGCACATCTCATACCGTCCCCTATATCGCTGTGTTTTTGTGCACCTCTCATCCCTTCCCTAATATCGCTGCGTTTTCATGCACATCTCATCACGTTCCCTATATCGCTGTGTATTCACGCACCTCCCATCGCATCCCCTATATCGCTGTGCCTTGCGCACCTCTCATAGCTTCCCCTATATTGCTGTCTTTTCGCGCTCATCCCATAGATTCACCTTTATCGCTGTGTTATTGCTCACCTCTCATAGCTTCCCCTGTATCGCAGTGTTTTTGCTCACCTCTCATAGTTTCCCCCATATCGCCGTGTTTTCGTGCACCTCTCATGTCTTCACCGAGGTCGCTATATTTTTGCTCCTCTCATTACTTCCCCTATATCGCTGTGTTTCCTCGCACGTCTGATGCATTCTCCCGTATCGCCGTGCTTTTGCGCACCTCTCATAATTTCCCCTATATCGCCGTGTTCTCGCACATCTCTTAACCTTCCCCTATATCAGTGTGTTTTCGCGCACGTCCCATAGATTCCCCTATATCGCTGTGCTTTCGCGCAGCTCTCTTAACTTCCCCTACATCGCCCTGTTATTGCGCACATCCCATAGCTTCCATTATATTGCCCTGTTTTTGCGCACCTCTCATGTCTTCCCCTACATCGCTGTCTTTTCTCGCACCTCTGATGCATTTGCCTGTAATGCCAAGTTTTCGCGCACCTCTCATACTTTCCCCTATATCGCTGTGTTTTCGCGCACCTCTCATAGCTTCCCATATATCGCCGTGTTTTCATACACATCTCATACCGTCCCCTATATCACTGTGTTTTCACGCACCTCCCATAGCATCCCCTATATCGCTGTGCCTTCGTGCACCTCTCATACCTTTCCGTATATCGCCGTGTTTTCATGCACATCTCATAACGTCCCCTATATCGCCGTACTTTTGCTCACCTCTCATAACTTCCTCTATATCGCCCTGTTTTCGCACAACTCTCATGGTTTCCCGACTATCTCCGTGTACTCATGCACATCTCGTACCGTCCCCTATATCGCTGTGTTTTCACACACCTCTCATACCTTTCCCTATATCGTTGTCTTTTCGCGCACAT
Source organism: Mobula birostris (assembly GCF_030028105.1). NCBI lineage: Eukaryota > Metazoa > Chordata > Chondrichthyes > Myliobatiformes > Myliobatidae > Mobula > Mobula birostris. The sequence goes on from NW_027274106.1 coordinate 131,571, forward strand.
CGCATAGACTCACCTTTATCGCTGTGTTATTGCTCACCTCTCATAGCTTCCCCTACATCGCCGTATTTTTGCGCACCTCTTATAACTTCCCTTATATCGCTGTATTGTTATGCACATCTCATAACGTCCCCTATATCGCTGTGTATTCGCGCACCTCCCATAGCATCCCCTATTATGCTGTGCCTTCGCGCACCTCTCATATCTTCCCCTATATCGCCCTGTTTTCGTGCTCCTGGCAGTCATTCACCTATATCGCCCTGGTTTCGCGCACCTGCCATTCCTTCACCTATATCGCTGTTTTCGTGCACCTCTCATACCTTCCCTATATCACTGTGTTTTCACACACCTCTCATAACTTCTCCTGTATCGCTGTGAATTTGTGCACCTTTCATTACTTCCCTAATATCGCTGCGTTTTCATGCACATCTCATCACGTACCCTATATCGCTGTGTATTCAGGCACCTCCCATACATCCCCTATATCACTGTGCCTTGCGCACCTCTCATTCCTTCCCCTAAATCGCTGTCTTTTTGCGCACATCCCATAGATTCACTATCGCTGTGTTATTGCTCACCTCTCATAGCTTCCCCTGTATCGCCGTGTTTTTGCTCACCTCTCATAGCTTCCCCTATATTGCCATGTTTTCGCGCACCTCTCATGTCTTCCCCTATATCACTGTGTTTTCGCGCACCTTCCATAGCATCCCCTATATTGCTGTGCCTTCACATACCTCTCATAACTTCATCTATATCACCCTGTTTTCGAGCACCTTCCATACCTTCCCCTATATCGCTGTGTTTTAATGCACCTCTCATACCTCCCCCTATATTGCTGTGCCTTGCGCACCTCTCATACCTTCCCCTATATCGCTGACTTTTCGCGCACATCCCATAGATTCACCTTTATTGCTGTGTTATTGCTCATCTGTCATAGCTTCCCCTGTATCGCAGTGTTTTTGCGCACCTCCCATAGCATCGCCTATATTGCTGTGCCTTCGCGCACCTCTCATACCTTCCCCTATATTGCTGTGTTTTCGTGCACCTCTCATACCTCCCCCAATATCGTTGTGTTTTCACGCACCTCTCATAACTTCTCCCATATCGCTGTATTTTTGTGCACCTCTCGTGGCTTCCCCAATATCGCCGTGTTTTCATGCACGTCTGTTAATGTCCCCTATATCGCTGGGTATTCGCGCACTTCCATAGCGTCCCCTATACCGCTGTGCTGTCGCTCACCTCTCATATCTTCCCCTATATCGCCCTGTTTTCGCACACCTCCCATACCTTCCCCTATATCGGTGTCTTTTCACACACCTCTCATGGCTTCCCCAATATCGCTGTGTTTTCACGCAATTCTCATGTCTTCACCTATATCGCTGTGTTTCCGCTCCTCTCATTAATTCCCCTATATCGCTCTGTGTTCTCGCACCTCTGATACATTCCCCTGTATCGCCGTGTTCTCGCACACTTCTCATATCTTCCCCTATATCACTGTGTTTTCGCGCACGTCCAATAGCGTCCCCTATATCGCTGTGTTTTCACACACCTCTCATACCTTTCCCTATATCGCTGTCTTTTCGCGCACATCGCATAGATTCACCTTTATCGCTGTGTTATTGCTCACCTCTCATAGCTTCCCCTACATCGCCGTGTTTTTGCGCACCTCTCATAACTTCCCCTATATCGCCGTATTGTTATGCACATCTCATGACGTCCCCCTATATCGCTGTGTATTCACGCACCTCCCATAGCATCCCCTATATCGCTGTGCGTTTGCGCACCTCTCATACCTTCCCCTATATCGCCGTTTTTCACGCACCTCTCATACCTTCCCCTATATCGCTGTGTTTTCACACACCTCTCATAACTTCTCCTACATTGCTGTATTTTTGCTCACCTCTCATAACTTCCCCTATATCTCTGTGTTTTTGTGCACCTCTCATACCTTCCCCTATATCACTGTGTTTTCGCGCACGTCCCATAGCGTCCCCTATATCGCTATGTTTTCGCGCACCTCTCATACCTTCCCCTATATCGCCCTGTTTTCGCGCACATCCCATAGCTTCCACTATATTGCCCTGTTTTCGCGGAACTCTCATGTCCTCCCCTACATCACTCTGTTTTCTCGCACTTCTGATGCATTCCCATGTAAACGCCAAGTTTTCGCGCACCTCTCATACTTTCCCCTATATCGCCGTGTTTTCGTGTACCTCTCATAGCTTCCCCTATATCACTATGTTTTTATACACATCTCATACCGTCCCCTATATCACTGTGTTTTCGCGCACCTCCCATAGCAGCCCCTATATAGCTGTGCCTTCGTGCACGTCTCATACCGTCCCCTATATCGCTGTGTTTTCGCGCACCTTCCATAGCTTCGCCTACATCGCTGTTTTTGCACACCTCTCATACCTTCCCCTATATCGCTGTCTTTTTGCGCACATCCCATAGCTTCACCTTTATCGCTGTGTTATTGCTCATCTCTCACAGCTTCCCCTATATCGCCGTTTTTTCGCACACCTCGCATGTCTTCGCCTATATCGCTATGTTTTCGCTCCAATCATTACTTCCCCTATATCGCTGTGTTTTCTCGCACCTCTGAAACAGTCCCCTGTATCACCATGCTTTCGCACACCTCTTATAATTTCTCCTATATCGCCGTGTTCTCACAGACCTTTCATACCTTCCCCTATATCACTGTGTTTTTGCGCACGTCCCATAGCGTTCCCTATATCGCTGTGTTTTCTCGCACCTCTGATGCATTCCCCTGTATCGCCGTGTTTTCGGGCACATCCCATAGCTTCAACTATATTGCCCTGCTTTTGTGCACCTCTCATGTCTTCTCCTATATCACTGTGTTTTCGCGCACCTCCCATAGCATCCCCTATATAGCAGTGCCTTCGCACACCTCTCTTGCCTTCCCCTATATCGCCCTGTTTTCGCGCACTTCCCATACATTCCCCGATATCGCTGTGTTTTCATGCACCTCCCATAGCATCCCCTATATTGCTGTGCCTTCGCGCACCTCTATTACCTTCCCCTTTATAGCCCTGTTTTCGCGCATCTCCCATACATTCCCCTATATCGCTGTGTTTTCGTGCACCTCTCATACCTCCCCATATATCGCTGTGTTTTCACGCACCTCTCATAACTTCTCCTATATTGCTGTATTTTTGTGCACCTCTCATGGCTTGCCCAATATCGTCGTGTTTTCATGCACATCTCTTAACGTCCCCTATGTCGCTGTGTATTCGCGCACCTCCCATAGAGTACCCTATATCGCTGTGTTCTCGCACACCTCTCATACCTTCCCCATATCGCCCTGTTTTCGCGCACATTCCATAGCTTCCACTATATTGCCCTGTTTTCGCGCACCTC